>NW_028280886.1:490000-545958 GCF_059751285.1 Brachycentrus maculatus | reverse complement strand
TCTTGCAAGAGAAACGATATTTTATAACAATATTTTGAGTTTGTCCAAATACTTGTTCACAAAATCTAGATTGTCTCCAATTACAGGAGTTATTTTCATTTTTTTTTTGACATCTCGTCAAAAATGAATAAGAATATGGAAGTCTGGGCATTTACGGGCCATTTTCCTGTAATTGGAGATAATCCAGATTTTGTGATTTTGGACACACTCAAAATGTTAATAAATTATCCGGTCAAATTATACGCTTAAATAATAAAAAAAATGAAAATGATGTTTTCTGGGGTTTCTCATGTGTGTGATTATAATCCAGGATTCGGACTTCACATACTAATAAAAGAGTTTCTGCTTAATAAAAAGCTTTTTTTCATCTCACCAATAGATGTCTCTAGTGAAGTTCTACTGATTCAAGAATAATGTTTCAAAAATTGGTTCATATATGTATATAGAACTTCTAAGAATTTGAGTAGTGTGGTTGTCAATAATGGGTAGAATTGGTGAATGTTACACGTGTGTAAAGTGATCACTTAAACCAGCAACGGTCGTAAGACAGACTTCCATGTACTTCTTCATCTTTGATGAGATGTCAAAAAATAATATGAAAATAAAACTCAATAGTTGATATTATGCAGATGTTACTATTTTCTCATTTTTTTATGAGGCTCACAGAATACATCCCTCTAACTTAAACAATCGGACTTGAGTTTTGACAGTTGTGTTTGTCAGTTCATATATTACATAGCTCCAATAATTTTGTCATATTTTGAGTTTTTTTCGATATTTCATAAGTTGTTTATAGTTTAAATGGTTGCTGATTAAGGATTACTTCTCAGATAAGCCAAATCTATCGTTATTTTATTATTTTAACTCTTAAATTTCGTACTTTATTAATTTCCTAGTTGTAATAGTAAATTGCAACAATAATATTTTTTAGTTGCATATAATATTTTTCGTTTATAAGTATACATATATTTTTCTTTCTATACACTCATTGGATTATTTCTGAATAAGTATGGAAAGAATTAAAACACGTCGTAAGGAGCCTCCCGACATCCCATCTACATCTTCTTCCAACTCTTCATTACCCACGTCTCCAATCCTCCCCAACAAAATCAGAAAAATTTCTAAAACTGATTCTGCCAAAGATATTCATAATGCAACTCCGAAAACCTTATCCCCTTCAACATCTAATGATCCTTCTTCCTTACAGTCAGAATATATCAAAAACAAATACACAGAAAGAGACAGTGGACCTTTCTGCGTTTTTGTCCAAAAAAATGTTGTCCCCAATTCTTCTTTCTCTTTGAATATCATCGATTTTGGCAAACTTTTGCAATCCCTAAATATTCCTGGTATTGTTCCTCGTGCAGGAATAAAATCTATCGGCCGAAACCGGATTTCTGTACAATTTTTGACATACTCAGCGGCAAATAGTTTTATTGATGATAATGCTTTGGAAACATATGACTACAAAGTATTTATCCCGTACCATATGGTCTCTCGCATGGGCCTGGTCAGGGGTATCCCTTTAGAGTGGACCCATGAAGAGATTGTAAAAAATATCGAGGTTCCAAATGAATGTGGTATGATTACGAAATCTCGAAGACTTTCGAGAAAAGTCACTTCGCCTGTAGACCAAAAATTCTCGTGGGTACCCACCCAAACTGTTATTCTTACTTTCCAAGGGCAGATTCTCCCTAAAAAGATATTTTCATTCTATTCGGTAATAGACGTTGAGCTATACATCTATCCTACAATTCTTTGTTTTGCATGCTGTCGTTATGGACACGCCAAGACAATTTGCAGGTCCAAACCTAGATGTTTCAAGTGTGGATTGGAGCATATGGGTGAGACTTGCGAAGTTGAAATTCAGAATGCTACATGCGTAAATTGTTCAGGTAATCATTTAGCTACCAATAGAATATGTCCTGAATATTTGAGGCAAAATTTAATAAAGAGGAGCATGACTGAACAAAATATTTCATATAACGAGGCTGCCAAGTCCACATTTAGCAAGGGAAAATCATACGCAGATATTACAAAGTCTACCACTTCCTCACAATCCCGTAATATCCAACAATCTTCTCATTCACAACCTTTGTCGTATAACAAGACGGTTTATAAAGAATCCGCTCCGAGGTCATTGTTTCTTCCTAACATTAGCAAATCAACTCTTGATAAATTAAAGTCCATTTCCTTTTTACCGTATACAAATTCTCCCGATGGTTGTGCTCTTCAGTCTGGCAATAAAGAGGCCAGTGTTACAACACCTGATAATTTATCACACGTACTTTCTCAATTAATCATACTTTTTACCTCAATTTTCGAAAACTCCCCCCAAAAACCGTACAACGCTGCCAAAACCACTTCCAATTCAACTCTCCAAAATCACAATGCCTCACAAAATTCCAATCTCCTCTAATAACATAATCACCCCTATTACACAAGACTCTCATCTTAACGAGATGGAGTCAAAATTATCTATCTTACAGTGGAATTGCCGTAGTGCTATTTCGAATAAAATAGATTTATGTTCCCTTCTAAAGGAATACAAAATTGACATAGCTGCTTTATCAGAAACCTGGTTCAAGCCAGGATACAACTTTGTTATCCCAGGTTATATTTGCCTGCGTGATGACCGACCCGATGGTAGAGGAGGAGCAGCCCTTCTTATTAAAAACCATCTTCACTATTCCCACATCCTAGTCCCAAACTCCTCATCTTTCCAAATCGTTGCAGCCTCTATAAACAATGTATCCTATATTTCAGTATATATTCCCCCTAACATCCCTTTTGATCTGTCTGGCTGGAATAATATAAAGGGTCCGCCAAATAACATTTTTTTTTTGAAAATGGGGCGCAAAACATCGAGTGTAGCTTCGGCTGTGTGGCACGTAGCGCCGTCTTGTTGAAACCAAATGTTGCCAATATCCTCCTCTTCAATTTTTGTGAACAAAAATTCGTTCAACATGGCTCGATAACGATCGCCATTGACTAACGGCCACTCCTTGCTCATTTTCAAAGAAAAATGGCCCAATTATGCCTCTGGACCAAAATCCGCACCAAACAGTGACTTGTTTTGGGTGTACCGGCTTTTCAATGTATGCGTGCGGGTTTTCTGTGCCCCAAATACGACAATTTTGCTTGTTTACATACCCGCCAAGATCAAAATGAGCTTCATCCGAAAAGATGATTTTTTTGGCAAAATCGGCATCTTCTGTAAGTCGAATGTCGCAATATTTTCCAGCGTTGTTCAAGCGTATACACAACCATATTTGCTTAGCGGAAGGATAAAACTAATTATCTGTTAAATCAGACATGAGCTAAGTGTTACCATTCACGAAATAAGCACTAGTTGAAAAAAAAAACTTTAGATGGCGGACCCTATAGTAAAATTGTTGCCCAAATCATTTTTCATACTAGGTGATTTCAACGCACATTCTCTCAGCTGGGGGAGTGCTTATACAGACCGCTCAGGTAGGAACATCTTAAGTTTCATTGATGATAACGATATATGTATACTTAACGACGGCTCTCCTACCAGATTAAGTTCTCCATCTCATAGACAGAGCGCTGTTGATATCTCATTATGCTCTAACGATTTAGCATCCAGGGTAACCTGGAGTATCTTAGACGATCCTCATTCGAGTGACCATTTCCCAATCACTATTCACATACCTCTTAAGTCTTGCATCACCCCTAGAACTCAAAACACCATTTATAATTTTAAAAAAACTGACTGGACTAACTTTGTTAGTATTTTGGAAAAAAATAATTCCAAATCTCATCCTGCGAGCGACTTCGATATCCCACTGGAGTATTCTAAATTTATAGACACAATTATGTCCGCAGTTAATTCTACCACCCCTAAAATAAATCCAAAGACTCGGAGGAATCCGTCGCCATGCCCTTGGTGGGATTTCGAGTGCAGTCTAGCTGTTAAAAATATAAAAAATTGTATGTCCAAATATAAAAATGATATGAGTGAATTAAATTTTTTGGAGTTTAAAAGAGTTCAAGCTGAGACAAAAAAAATATTAAAACAGAAAAAACGAATAGGATGGAAATCTTTCTGTTGCGCTCTCTCACCTCAAACCCCATTGACTGATGTTTGGACAGCCATACGAAAATTTAGGTCCCCATCTTCTTCGTCACTCAGAAAAATTTCCGATGATTCAGCTTGGATCTACGATTTCGTTGACAAATTGGCACCTTCTCATGTTCCAACAATCCAAGAACTCCCATCCCACTCTTCAGTCATTCTCAATCAAGAATCTTGGTTTGACTCACCTTTCCAGATTGAGGAGTTATTACTTCCCCTAGAATATGTTAAAATCTCATCCCCCGGCTTAGACATGATCCCATACTCATTGATTCAAAAATTTCCACAACAAATTTTACTTAAATATATTAATATACTAAATAAAATATTTGAAACTGGAATAATTCCAGCTGATTGGAAAATTCAGCGGATAATCCCTATTCTAAAACCTGATAAAGACCCAATGAAGGGAGATTCATACCGCCCCATAGCGTTATCTTCGTGTATGCTAAAGCTTTTTGAACATATGATAAAAAATAGAGTAGACTGGTTTGTGGAGAGCAATTCCTTACTGTCTGCTTCACAATTTGGTTTCCGTAAAAACAAATCAACCACCGATAATCTCTCTATCTTCTCAACAGATATTCGAGTAGCGTTTTCTCAAAATGAATGCACCGCTGCAGCTTTTATCGATATTTGTGGAGCTTATGATAATGTGGACCTTAATGTCCTCAAAGTTAAACTATGCTCGTTAAAGTTTCCTTTTAAGATTGTTCAGGTGATTCTAAATATATTAAAAGAAAGAACTATTATTGTAAATGGGATGTATAAAAAAATAGAAAGAAAAATCTGGAAGGGCCTCCCTCAAGGATCTGTACTTAGTCCTTTACTATATAATATCTATACTTTCGATCTGGAATCAACAGTCTCGGGAAAATGCAAAATCTTGCAGTATGCGGATGACATTGTAATATATATTTCACATAAAGATATGAAAACTGCTATTAATAAACTTGAATCAGCCTTGACTTCTCTCAATACTTGGTTCACTTCTAATTGCCTTCAACTATCTCCTTCAAAAAGCCAAATAGTATTGTTCTCGAAAAAACATAAAATCCCATTTAACTCTATAAAATTTGACAATATCTCCATTCCTATAAGTAATCAGGCTAAATTTTTAGGAATTATTTTTGACAGGAAATTGTCATGGGCCCCTCACATAAATTCTGTAATCACAAAATGTGAAAGAAAAATTAACCCTCTCCGAGCTCTAGCAGGAGTTTGGTGGGGCTCTCATCCTCTTGCTCTAAAACTATTTTACAACGCTTTTGTTAGAAGCCAATTAGACTATGGCAGTATCATAATTGACCCCCTCCCAATATACTTATTGAATAAACTGTCTGTTATTCAATACAAATGCTTAAGAATCATCCTGGGTGCGATGAAGTCTTCCCCCACAAATGCCCTCCAATTAGAAGCTATGGATCCTCCTCTAGACATTAGAAGACAATATCTATCTGACAGATACATGATAAAATGTTTAGCTTTTGAAAATCACCCATCTCTTTTGGCATCTAAGAAATTACTAAACTCTGTAACATCTAACCGTGTGTTACATAATAGGCCTTATCCAGCACTCGCAAAAAGTTTTGAAAAACTGTCAAAATTTATCCCAGAAATATTCCGATCTCCCACCCCCTCCCTTTATAACTTCCCTTACTCTCATCATATTTTTTCCCCAAATATTATAACCCACATTGGAGTAGGGACTAAATCCCCTAGTCCGATTTCCCTTTTCAACTCCATAATTGAATCAAAATGGAAAGACTGGTCTTTATTCTTCACAGACGGATCCAAATTGGAAATATCTGGCTATTCAGGAGCTTCTTTTTACAGTCTCGATGATGGTTACTGTGCCCAATTCCAACTTCCTCAACCTTCGTCAGTTTTTACTGCGGAATGCTTGGCTTTAAGAGAAACTCTTTCCTACATTATGACCAAAAAGTTTGAAAGGTGCCTCATTTTATCCGACTCTCTAAGCTCTCTTCAAAAAATTAGCAGCAATCCCTTCAAACAAGCCCAATCCCATTTGATACTCCAAATCCGTGAGAAATTATATTTACTCAAAGAAAAAAACGTTCAGGTTTCTCTCGCCTGGATTCCAAGCCACCATGGCATTCCGGGAAATGAAAAAGCCGACTCTCTAGCTAAGGAAGCCGTTTTAAATGGAAGTACGAATTTCTCTAGCTACCCATCTGATGACCTTTTGACAATTCCAAATATTGATATGTCTTCCAGCTGGTCCCTCAAATGGAACTCCTCCAAAATTTCAAAGGGAAAACATTACTCTCTCATTCAGCCTACTGTCCCGTCCCGTCTTTGGTTTAGGAAAATTTCGATGAACAAGAAAGATACATCCACCATTTGTCGAATGAGGATGGGTCATTGCTGTACGAGAGAGCACCTTGCGAGGATTGGTGTCTTTGACTCCCCCATTTGCGAGTGTCGTTGCGAAGAGGAAGACCTTAACCATATATTCTTTGTTTGCCCAATAAATGACCAAATGCCAAATTTCTTTAAATCTCTGGCCCCGCTTATTCCCCTCCCTACAGATATCCATCTCATCCTGGCGAGCAGGAACCCAAATTTGTACAGACTGTTAGTTGTTTTTCTAAAATTAAATAAAATAAATTTATAGTTTATCTTCATAATTTTTATCATATCATATTTTATAATTAAGAATTCAATTAACTTGACATTGGCAAATGCATTGTTTTACATGTGCAACGCCATTCCATATTTAAAAAAAAAAACTTAAACAATCATGCTGTTTCACTGAGAAGACTGATTTTGACACAAATTATGGTTTCAAAGAGTTAATGAGATAACCTTAGTTTTGAGGGCGTTTGTAAGGAACTTCCTTCCTACTGCTACTAACTTCAGTAATATTAATGAATTAATTTACTCGGTGTTATTTTGTTTTCCCATATATTATATTACGTTATAACTATGTTACTGTGTGCTCAACTTGGATCTTAATAAGCCTGAAGTTAGTTATAAACAATTAGCGGTTATAATGAATAAGGGGATAACCTAAATAATTTACGCATCTACTTTATTATATACGGGTCTTACTTATTATTGATATAACTTTGTTGATTTTGTTAGCGAAACTTGAGGAACATGCCTACTCACGACTTGATTGCGCGCCATTTATTCCTAGAAAATATCATTGAAGTTATATTTTATAATTCCTTGTCAAATTATGTAAAAAATATGTACGTTTATCCGCTAAATTATATTTATATCAATTTAATTGTCAATTTTCGATGAGATTTAATTTTTTATTTGTGCGATAGCATGGTTGGTATGTAATACAACTTATCACTATAAATGAAAGCTTAATCACTATCATTCGTCAACTTAAATATCAAAATTCTTTTTTTTTCAAAAGTTAAGTATTTGATATAAACAAAAATACATGTATCGCCTACTTTCAAAATCCGCCAGATCCAATTTTATAAGATTTAAAAATGAATACACTATCTGAATGCCGATTGTGGATTTTATTGTTTAATATATTAAAATACTTGAAAACCCTGCTAAAAAATACTTAAAACCAGCGTTGTATTTCATATTCCGCTATAATCATGGAACTTGCCTTCTGACCCATGTCGGCCAATCAGAGAGCGGGGATAAGTAAAAAATTAAGATGATGTCATTATCAGTTTGAGTCTCGTGTTTTTTTTTTAAATTCTGAAAATTTTTCTAAAAAATGGGAAAATTCTCTATTGCATAATGTCTTACCTAATGATAGACGTTTCTTTTGAGCATAAATGTTGCTGGAGAATTTTGCATTTTTTGTAAAATTGACTTGGATCTGGCGGATTTTGAAAGTAGGTGACACACATATGGTATGTATGTAAATTTAAGCTTAACTGAGAATTCAAAACTAATTCGTGATACTTATTTTGCGGCATGGAAATAAAGCGTAAAGATAAAGAAGATGGATGAAAGTAGACTGATTGTATTCAAAATGCGATCACTTAGACAAATGTGCAGTAAAACCATGAAAATTTTGAACGGTTACATCAATAAACTAATGCAAATAAAGACCACGACACTACAAATCTACTGATAAAAATAACAAAACAAAGAAATTTCAGCAACAAAAAAGAATATATTTAATTTCAATATAGATAACCTATTCATTCTTCTTCTTCTTCTTCTAATCCTTATCCGTATCCAATGGTGCACAGAGCACTGAATCGTGTAGAAGCAATATTATATTGATCGTTAAATACACGAAGAAAATGTGGTCAGCCTTCTGCTTCAGGTACCAATCCAGGGTCATATTAAATCAATTTTAGAGTGAAAAATCAAAAATAATTATTTTGAAACTTTTCAAATTAAGATAAATTTAATATTTTTGCTTAACGAAGTAAAAAGATAATGCAACGTTTCGTTTGCTTAAATAGATAAAAAAAATATTTAAAAAAAAGTATTTTGCGTTAAGTCGAGTAAAAAATTCCAAGACATGTTATATCACTTAATGAGTGAATTTATGAACTTCGTCTGAGAAAAGGTACACTGCTTTAATTTTAACTCAAAATCTTATTTTCAACTCAAGTTCTCAAATTTTACAAGTCACTTCAATCAGCAAAGAAACCATTACGCAAATTCGACGTTCTAACGAAAAAATATTTTTCCCTCCAAAATTTCGTTCGTTCTTTGACACCTGCCAAAAAGTTTTTCCCGAAATTCTGCCCAGAAATCACTCTCCATTGAATAATCAGAGTGCGACTGTCAGAACTTCGGCGGTGTAATAGCATTTATATAGCGAGAACGAGTGGACCCAGCAAGCGGGTAATGATCGACCAATCAGAGGCCGCCACGTCATGATTCTAATTTTTATACCGGTGTTAACGACCCGGTGGTCCTTTTAAGGTGAATCGAAGAATACTTTTGTTGTTAGGTTAGGTTAGGTTGGTTCGTCGAATTTGGTAGAGTTATAATGAAAAGTGAAATATAGGGAGTGTTAGGTTAGGTTAGGACGTGAAATACAGAGAATGTTAGGTTTGGATGTTTCTGTGGATAAAAAACCTTAGGTTAGATTGAATTTCAAATGAATATTTTTGTGGCCAGGTTAGGTTAGGTTAGTTCATCGAATTTGGTAGAGGTGTATGAAAATTATTATTTTTTTCCAATGTTTACTTCCTAGTTTGAGCATATGCCCATCACAAGTCTTCTCCACGTCAAGGTCACTCTATCACCCGTCATCTCCTTGGCTTCCTCCCAGATCAGTCCAAGATTTACGGTCTTACGGGACGCTAGAATCTTTGAGGTAAAAAGAAGAAACAGTTAGCGTTAAATAATCATTTTTACAATATTTACCCAGGATTTAATATATCTCTCTCTTCCTGCTATTCCCGGTGGAATTTTTTAAAAATATAAAAGATAAAAGGCTTTGTTAAAAACCCCGAAATGATATTCGTATTTATTTTAGGATTCTACTGGGGAGTTGGTATAAAAATGACAAGGAAACATAATAAGACTTTATCAAGCTTCCACTGGATATTATTAGCAAAGCCCTTTATATACACACTACTAATGAAAAATGTTGGCTTATTTTATGTCTGTGTTTATTTTTGGGTTGCAATGTCACTGCCCGGAAATTGAATAAAAATAAATTTTATTTTTTATTTTTTAATTATTTATTTTGTTCTTCGGGAATTGTACAGCTTTACATATAAAAAAAAAGTATATTTTTAACAATAGTTTCAGTAACAAAAATAAACATTACATTAACAAAAATAGTTACATTAAAAAAATAAAGCCAATTTAACAATTCCACATTTGTGTTATAAATTTATGTATATTTATGTATAAATCAACATGTTAACGTAAAAATAAAATGAACAAAACCCAGATTTTTTAACAAATATTTGAACACAATTAAAAAAAATTGTGAATATTAATTATTCTTTTAATTATTTATTTTAAAATTATATTATACTACTTCGTGCATTATAGAGTATTGAAAAAGTAATTCCTTAGGAAAATTACAACCTTTGGAACCCCAACAGCTCATCGTATATTTTTTTCTTGGTTTCTTTTTCTTATCTTGGTTGATTTCTCTTATCTTGGTGTTTACAATTTTATATCGTATTTACTGTTTCACTGGAAAAAATATGTTAAAATTATTTGTTTTTTCATAATCCAAATAATACTCTTTTTTTTCAAATTTTATTTTAAATTATACTTTTATGTTCAAGCACTATTATCCCTATAATTTCAAAGGACTGTATAAAGTTTAATTTTTCACCAGTATCACTTGTCTGTTTTCGGTCGATTGGATAGTATTGCTTCTTAGCTATAAACCCGCCAAAGTTCATATATTCTGCTCAACAAAATGGATAAATAAATAAATAAAAATTCGACTGGGTCCTTACATACGCCGCCTTTGACTTTCCCATATATCAGAAGGATTGACAACGAATTCTGCATTGAGTTTCAGATATCTCAAATAAACAACATTTTGAGTGTGTCCAAATATGTGTGATTATAATCCTAGATTCGGACCTCGCATACTAATAAAAGAGTTTCTGCTAATTAAAAAGCTTCTTTTCATCTCCCCAATAGATGTCTCAAGTCAAGTTCTAGTAATTCAAGAGCAATGTTTTAAATTGGTTCATATATATAGAACTTCCAAAAATTTGAGTAGTGTGGTTGTCAATAATGGGTAGAATTGGTGAATGTTACACGTGTGTAAAGTGGTCACTTAAACCAGCCTATGACGGTCGTCAGCCCCGTAAATGCCCAGACTTCCATATTCTTCTTCATCTTCGACAAGATGTCAAAAAATTATATCAAATCAACAGATTACAAGGCTAGAACAAGAAGATGAAAATGTTTTTTTTTTTTAAAATGTCATTTCTCAAGGATCACAAACCCCTGATTGACAACCTATTTTCATGGCTCTCATATCTTGTCGACTGGAGTAGAGAAGGTAGTTAATATTAATTAGAAAAACCCATATATTGTCACTGAGGCGGTATTTTGGTGCGGTGCCTTTAGTAATACGTTAAAAGCATTCTATCGTTCTCCTAATGAATCAAGTCATAAAGACAAACTGGATCCCGCTATTATGGGTAGTATTTAGGAACTTTTCCGATGATTTATTTTGTACCCTCAAACTGTTTTAGTAGACGTAATTTGTTTTTAAATTATGTGTTTTTGTTAGTGGTTTTTGTGCTAAATATATAATTAATTTTCAATGATGCTAAAAATCGTAAAATCATAGTAATGTGGTTTTAAAGATACTCTAAAAGTTGAGAATATAGGGATGCTCTTCAATGGTAGAATAGCAAAGGTTACAAATTATATAAAATGATTACTCAAAACAGCTCTTGACAGTTTTTTAGCCCTGTAAATGACATCCATATTCCCATCTCAACATGCTTCATCTTTGTTTTGATAAATAACTTATTATTGTTTAACATGAACATATAATACGTGCACATTTTGGTTTCTAGCAACATACCCTTGCATTGTAACAACTTGATTTAAATTGTTGCTGCTTTTTTCAAATTTTCGTAGCATAGGTATAAATAAACAAGAATACACTGTTATTACTTTAATATATGAAAAGTAAGAAATAATTCATTTGATTTATTTTTTAATTTTTTTATTTATTGATTGGGCGTTTAATTTGTAGAACTCCATTTTAATTTACGTATTAATTTGATATTGAACTTTTTCATTTTTTGTAACAACTCTCTTACAATATTTTACAAGACCTTAATCCTGGAAAATGTATTTTATTTTTTTGACTTTTCTTTTTTGTAATGTTTTATTCTTCTTTTTATCTTTGTTGACACCCCCATGGTGCAAAGGATAATGCATAATAATAATGGAGTGTAAGTTTGAAAATTTTATAAAATTGGATTGTAGTTCGTTTAGTGTCGCGGAATCTGAGATAAATTTTCTAATCTGTTTTTATAATGTACACAAAATTTTCCATTTCATACTATTATTAAAAATACATTTTATTATAATGGGTTCTAACAAAGAAATTCTAACAAAGATTTCACAAGACTAACTACAGGACCACAATTAGACAAATATTTATAAATATAAAAAAGTATAAATTAATTTAAATTTAGTTGGAGCTTTGATAAATCAACCCGTTCGTACGTTAACTTCCTCGCGGTCATGGTTGCCTGATACCAATATACATACAAATCACTGGCGTACAAGCATTCGTAAAGCGAATATGTTAGCTAAATCATATCGTTTCGTCTTCGGTAGAGTGTCAACACTCGGTAGATTGGATTGGTGATTAGTCTTCAATATCAAAGGTATCCAAACTTCTTCAAATCCAAAAATCACTTAAAAAGCCGCATTATTGCGAATTATGATAGTATGGATGGTAAAAAAATATAGTTTAGTGAAAAAAATCACTGGTCAAATAAAATATATGTAGAAAAAAACTATGTGCCTACTCGTATACACATTTGTTATTTTATTATACTAGTGTGATGATGTCGGTAACGACGAAACCTGATCACTGGTCTAATATGTGGAAGAAAACATGTTATTGTTTTTCTATATATTGTATTAAAAATAGTGTTTCTTCTTAAATTTGATATACTCGGTAGCACATTTGCTGAACATTATTAAGTTAAACTCAAAATTTGTATTAAACTATTTATTTTTTTAAGTACTTTTTTCCAACCGGTTTCGACAAGCAACTTGCCATCTTCAGGGATGAATATGTTCTTTTTAATATACATCGATGGATACATAGTATCATAGTACAATAGTGCTTTTTTCAATATGGAAGCATATAGGCTACAGTACATATCCATCCCTGAAGATGATAAGTGCATGTCGAAACTGGTGGAATAAAAGTATCAAGAATAAAAGTTGTTAAAGACAAAGTGTAATTTTGATTTTATTTAGTTTAAAAAAGTATTTTAATTTTAATTGGCGAGTGATAATACCTTTGAAAATGTTGGTTATGAATAGAAGTTATGTAAGGAAAAATGTATATGGTATTCTATACATCAGTGCGCCAACCCTTTCTACGCTTGTACGCTTCGTGTGTGTATGAACCATAAACATAAATTCACTCTGAAAATAACTAGAACAAAATAGCCAAAGACAGGTAAAAGGTTATAAACATTTAATGACTACGGACTTATAAAAAGAGTTAAGTGTTTTGGTGAAACATTTAAAGGAGACTTTTTTGTTGACATGTTTATGTTTACGACTACCTTCGAGTCTGCGAGTTCATTCAGATGTATGAGTAACACGAACTATGCTGGGGCATTCCGCTTATATAATTTAAAAAAATAATACTGGAAAAGTGGATCAAGTTTTTGAGAGAAGAGTGAATGCAGGGAATATATTAAATGGTGCTTTGAACAGAGTGATTACAAATAAAAAAAAATAAATAAATATATATATATATATATATATATATATATATATATATATATATATTATATATATATATATATATATATATATATATATATATATATATATATATATATATATATATATATTTATATATATATATATATATATATATATATATATATATATATATATATATATATATATATATATATATATATATATATATATATATATATATATATATATATATATATATATATATATATATATATATATATATATATATATATATATATATATATATATATATATATATATATATATATATATATATATATATATATATATATATATATATATATATATATTGAATCCAAACTGGCGGTTCACAATGGAGTGCTGGTACCGACACTGATGTATGAAAGCGAAACATGAAACTGGTAGAGGAATAATGAAAGCAAAGTGAACGCTGTTGACATGCACTCCATCAGATGAATGTGCAGAAAATCATTGTATGACAGAATTAAAAACGAAGATATAAGAAAGAAATGTAAGGCTGAACAAGGGATAATTGAAAATATTAGGAAGAATTCAAGATGGTATGGACATGTAGAGCGAATAGATAACGAGAGAATGGCTAAGGAAACATATGTGGTGAATATGAGCGGGGGAACAGAACGAGGACGGCCGAAAAAGACTTGATGAATAAGGCGCGATCAGATCATTCAGAACCTTAAATCTGGTGGTGTCAAAAGTCTGCGTAATCGGAGGGCACGCATTACTAAATGCCCTCCTACCACCATAAATGTCTTGGTGACGGCTAGTATTGTTTGCATACTGTTGAAGTGATTGTCCTGACGAAGAGACGGGTATTCTCGAAACCGGTTGGCATTAAAATCTAATTGAGTGGTTATATACTAATATTACAAACATTTTTATAAAAAATATAAAAGTATGTATCTGTGTTTCGAGTTTGATATATGTATATCTAGATGTTTCAAGAATTTATGTAGTGTGGTTGTCAAACATGGGTAGAATTGGTGAATGTTATGCGTGTGTAAAGTGATCAATTAAACCAGCCTATTACGGTCGTAAGCCCCGAAAATGCCCAGACTTCCATATTACGTTTCAATTAATTATTTTTTTAAAATTAAACACTTGTATTAAACCACTCAATAAGTCTTATTTCATTAAACACGACTGGATTCGAAGATTAATAAATGTTTTCATATCGTAGTCGTACAGGAGAAAGTGACCAACTAAAAAAACGTAAAATGTTCAGTAGGGCCATTAAAATCACTTTTGCTTGGCAAGAAAATAAAAATCATTGCAGTTAGTCATTTTTAACAAGTCAATATATTATACGTCCAAGTTTAAAATCATTTGGGATTTTTTTCCGGGAAATATAAAGCTACAATGTTACACGTGTGTAAAGTGATCACTTAAACCAGCCTATGACGGTCGTAAGCCCCGTAAATGCCCAGACTTCCATATTCTTCTTCATCTTTGATGAGATGTCAAAAAATAATATGAAAATAACTCCTGTAATTGGAGATAATCCAGATTTTGTGAACAAGTATTTGGACACACTCAAAATGTTGTAAATAAATTATCTGGTCAAATTATAAGCTTAATAATAAAAATGAAAATGGTATTTTCTGGCGTTTCTCATGTGTGTGATTATTATCCAGGATTCGGATCTCACATACTAATATAAGAGTTTCTGCTTAATAAAAAAGCTTCTTTACATCTCACCAATAGATGTCTCTAGTGAAGTTCTAGTGATTCAAGAACAAAGTTTCTAAATTGGTTCATATATATAGAACTTCCAAGAATTTGAGTAGTGTGGTTGTCAATAATGGGTAGAATTGGTGAATGTTACACGTGTGTAAAGTGATCACTTAAACCAGCCTATGACGGTCGTAAGCCCCGTAAATGCCCAGACTTCCATATTCTTCTTCATCTTTGATGAGATGTCAAAAAATAATATGAAATATAAAGCTAGTAAGATATCAAGTAGTCAATAATCACGTTTTTGTAAAAAATGCACTTGGTCACTTTCTCCTGTATGACAACAATATACAGGTTAAAAGTAAAACTCATTAAGTGGTTTTATACAACTGTTTTATATTGAAAAATATAATCAACATGTCATTCGCCAAAGTTAATGCCGAATTAATAAATAATATTTTTTATCGATGTTAGGATGGCAAAAAATAATCTTATTTGTCAGTGTCATCAAATACGGAGAATTGATAGGTATTTCGTAGTCTTAATTGTTCAATCTTCCCTACAGTTGCAGATCCACGTGTTCCCCCCGGAAAGTTCACGTGTCTCCTTTCAGGAGCTCCTTTGATTCCCGACACGTACGATCCTATGATTAATTCCGGGCATGACTATGAAATCGGCTATTCGATTTGGCAAATTCGGCAATTAGTGATGCGCATTCACTCGGGCTGGAAGGTCCGGGTGGAGTTGGAGCCACGCGTGTCGTGTTACATGTAGCCTCCCAACCCACCGAATTACGATTACGTCTACAATGAAATCGAAATTCAAATAAAACCGTTTTTAACGTATTACTAAAGGCACCGCACCAAAATACCGCCTCAGTGACAATTTATGGGAAAGTCAAAGGCAGCGTTATATAAGCGCCTAGTCGAATTTTTATTTAACTACATTTTGAGTGTGTCCAAATACTTGTTCACAAAATATGGATTATCTCCAATTACAGGAGTTATTTTCATATTATTTTTTGACATCTCAGCAAAGATGAAGAAGAATGTAGAAGTCTGGGCATTTACGGGGCTGACGACCGTCATAGGCTGGTTTAAGTGATCACTTTACACACGTGTAATTTCATTCATCAATTCTACCCATTGTTGACAACCACACTACTCACTTCTTGGAAGTTCTATATAAATGAACCAATTTCAAAACATTGTTCTTCAATCACTAGAACTTCACTAGAGACATGTATTGGTGAGATGAAAAAAAAACTCGTAAGTGTTTGGATGTCAACTGAACAGTATTGATTTTTTTTTCAATTCGGAAATATACGACATTTTTAAAATTAAACTGAACCATGCTTTCTATTATATTAAGCAAAATCAATTAAAAGTTTTAGTATCAGTGAAATGGTTTTTAAGTAATACAAATGAATGCCTATGCTACATGAGTCAGTCCTGTAGTAACAATGTTTTTGTTGATATTTCAACAATGATATGTGGATGTCAATAAAAAAGTGTAAATTAAGTTAAATAGTAATATGATTGGCAGTATTCTAGGTACTAACAGAAGTTAAATATACCATGGGCTGATTTAAATGTTCACGTTATATATTGTGTAATAATAACCACTCTATTCCAGATTGGTAACCAGTTTACTCAAATTTCAAACGTTGTAAAGGGTACATAGGAAGAAATTTTGAAGAGAGAAACACGTTTCAGTACAATTATTTTTCATCTACATAACACATATTAAAATGTGATGCGCGATACTTAAACATTATATTGTGATACGTGTTTCGATGCATTTTAAATCAAATTTCAACAACGTTCAGGTGTTTTAAAATGATGTGAAATGGCATAGAAACACATGTCACAATAGAATCAACTAATGAAATTACACAAACCTGGAGAATAGATAACGCTGAGAAAACCATGATCTAACATAAAGTTATTTTTTTCAAGAATTGATTCGTCGGTCTCATTGCGGTTATATCTATCCATGAGTTTTTCTTGGTAAAAATCTTTATTAAAAAAATCTATTATTGCACTTGTTTTGATGTATTCTGCATCATGTAATCTGTTTAAATTGGCGCTGTGCATGCAAGTTTCTGCAATACATCGGACTGTCCCACAAGAAGATTTTACTTGCTTTTTTTGTATGATTTTTTATCGTTTTTAATGGCAGTTTAAAATAACTGAATAAATGATATCTAATGCCGTGGCATAGTTGAGTAGATTATAAAATTGGCATGGTGGATTTGATTCCTGAGAGTTACAAAAAGTTTTTATTAAAATTGATCTTCGTGTCTTAAATATATGTTTTTACACCTACCTTCCTTAAACTCACCATCCTACCGTCAGTTAGCATCTTAAATAGCGTTTGTGAAGATTATTCATTAAAAAAATGAATCATATACAAAAAATGGATGTCTTTAATAATAAAGATGGCAATAATGCCATGGCAAAGTTACCATAGGTTACAATACATGGAAAACGTCTTTAAGTAGCAGGTAAGTTAAACGTAGAAATTAATGATTAAATCTTTAGTAATTTTAGGATAATTAGTAGAGGAAAGGCATCCAATAAATAGATCGCAGAATTAAGTGAAGTTTAGTTTTAAACCCTTCAAGTTTAATGGAGTCGGCGTCGAACGCCTTCATGAGATCGAACTTCATCCTATCAATAATGGGGATGGTGGAAGCCTATTCCATGCGAGGGAAATTAAGCAAAGGCTTTGCAGGAAGCGCGAACTACGGAAATAGTTACTTTGTACGTCAATTTTAATAACTTCTTACTTCCGATATGTTTCACAATGTAGAGTGGCGTATAAGGAACTTATCCTTGATGCGGGTAAAAGTGTAAAATAAAGAGCAACTACCTTAAGTTAACTTAATCTCTTAAAAATCATTACGGAAATATTAAACCTTATTTTTAAAACTCCTCAACAACTAAATCATCATATTGATTATTTTTTGATGAAAATAATTAAAGAATAAAGCATTTAAAAAAAACGCTTTTTAATTAATGAAATCCATGATGCAGTTATCAAAAAATAATGAAGTGTCTTCCGTTACAGGCAATATTTTTTAACAAAATAACAATTTTTTATGATTTTTAATACGATTTTTTAAATCTAAATATAAATAACGTTTTTAATTTGCCTTAAAAGTAATAGCGAAATATTATTTTAAATAAAAATTGTCAAATTGAAAATGTTTTTATATCTCTAATGATAGCCATTTTTAGATGAAAGTATTTTTGGTTAAAATAGCAATGCAGCGTGTTTTAATTTCGTCAATTTTGTCAATAATTACGTGCAATTTTTTTGGAAATAATAGAATTTTAATCATTAAAAGTTTACAAAAATCTTTTAACTGGCATTGAATTTTTTTACTACTATTTTAAGTGACCTTAAGTATCAACATTTTAAAGCAATCCTTAAATCTTAAGCAATAGAACCGAAAGCTCTCATTAAGGGTAATTTGGATTGGCGAGGGGTAGACCGAAAATTACGTGAATGTTTTACGTCTACGTCGCATGTTGTGCTGGGAGTTGTTACTTGCTTTATTCCGTACAGATACGCGAGGGTTAGTTTCCCAGACACGTAGGCTACACGTTCTTCCTGACTGGTACTGAAACGCAGAACTACCCGCGTTTTATCGTTTAGGATATGAGTTAAAACCTACCTGTGAACAAGAATATCCAACTTTTTGTTAAATGGAACACAAGAGACTCTTTAATATATATGTATATATATGTATATATATATATATATGTATATATATATATATATATATATATATATATATATATATATATATATATATATATATATATATATATATATATATATATATATATATATATATATATATATATATATATATATATATATATATATATATATATATATACATATATCAATAAATTAGGGTTGGATATTTTGTTGTACTTACTTATTTCTATAAAGAGAAAAAAGTCTAACATTTACGGCCTGCATAAAGATAGGTTTTCATTATATTTTCTTTTTCATGTAATTATGATTGTAAATATTAATAAATGAAGGATGGTAGAGAAAATAAAAAAAAAAACATATATGAGGTATTAGAAAATATACCAGAATGATCAGCGTTGACTTGAAGATATCGTAGAATTAATAGTCAATATTTTGTTCTAAAAGAGCATCAGATAAATGAGCTTTTGATGTAACATATGTAAATCAAGGAAAATATATGTTGATATTTCCCTCAAAAACAAGTTGGACCTTCAACGTGTTTCATAAAACTTTGAATAAAACTTTTTACCAAAACGACCAATTTAAATAGATTAGTAACATCCTTGTTGAAGCGCAGACTAGAACTCGAGCTTACAATATCCTTTATTGCGACCGGTAAGGCTTTTAGTGGAACCTCCTTTACTTTTCTCAACTACTAAAAAGTTCCGCCGGGGTTGAACTAACTAGCGGAACATGCACTTTATTGCAGTTTGCTCTGAAATGAAACAAACACAATATTTTACAGAACTTAATTTATTTGCGCAGTAAATATTTCAATTTGCATACTTCGGGTTGTTTGCAATAAACAACAACTTTGAAGGAAACAAATGAATAATCAAAAGTTTTGTGTTTCGCAATCAAACAAATACGAGTAATCTTGGATCTTAGGTACTTAGAAACGGACATCCGCTTTACGGATACTCGCACGTACGGATATAACACTAAAAATGACTGTATTACACTCAATTGTTCTCTATACATAGAGATGCTCACCTTCCTAAGGAATAAACTGATAAATATCAAATTATTAGCCATGTTTTGAGTGTGTCCAAATTCTTGTTCATATAAGATCATTCACATATAAAAAACGTGTCAATTATAAACGATATATATCCTTTCAACAACGTTATTTATGAAAAATTGTCAGGTTTTCAGCTGTGCATGTTTTTGGAATGCCCAGAAATTTTTATCCTAGCAAAAGCGGCATATTTTTAACATAATATTTACCCGCTACAGGGCAGAAAGTATTTTTTTTGCATTTCGAAGAAAAGTTTATATTTTTCAAATGGAGAAAAAACATTCAGGTTTTACTTAAAAAGTCAATCTAAGGTACACCGGTGAATGTTACACGTGTATAAAGTTATTAATCAAACCAGCTTATGACAAGTAGTATGATCTGTAAATGGCTAGACTTTCATATTTTTCTTTATCTATAGATATGAATGAAAATCTTGTTTAAAGAAAACTGAAAGAAAGAAGAATGTTGTGAACAAAGATTTGGACACTTTTAAAGTATTGTTAATAAAATAACAACTATTGAAGTATATATATTCAGACCCGCAGATGACAATTTAAAGAAATTAATTTTTAATTCTTATGAAAATTCTACAGAATATAATAATTATCTTCCCTGCTTAATAAATAAAATAATGCATGTGCTTACCAAGAATTCTACACGACTCATTAGGGTGTTTTTCATTGTTAAAGAATGTTCATGTTTGTTTACCAGGAGTGAAATGTAGGGATGGAAAAGCGAGGGTTTTTATATTTGAAATAGTTTTATTTCATCCTTTTATTCAGATGACAATGGAACACAGATATAAGGAAAAGTAATGGAGAGATGAAATGTATTTTAGTGTAATAATATATTACGAAGATTTGGGAACCTATAAACATTATCTTAAACCCAAAAAACAGACTACAATGAAAAAAAGAAATGGATAGTGACTCTTTTACGAGTATACTTGAGACATATTTTATTGGTAATATATACTTTCTGATATATAATATATTCAATATTTTTATATTTCTTTCATATTTTTATTAAACGTGAAAAAAACAAAAATCAGTTTAGTTAAGAAATACAAATATCCAAATTTCTCAGATTGTCAAGAAGTTTTTATGCCGTACTCAAATTAAATTATTTAAAATTTTTATACATAAAACGGAATCTTTGTTTAACACCGGTTTTAATTTATTTTACAGATACCTTGTTTTCATCAAAACCGGTTGGACAAAGTGTTTTAAATAAAACTGATGAAAAGCAACGTTTGTGTTATATTTTTATACATTTAGGAAATATGAGCCTTTTTTTTTTTTTTTTTTTAGATGGGAATTGCATTTATTATTTACCTTGCTTATTATGTACAAGGTTTATAGATCATTTAGTGGATTTTTGTTTCTTCTAGCTAATTAAATATGTTTTTATTTGAATCTGTGTTGGGAACAGGAGGGATCATCTAGTGTGGGTCAAATAGGAACTTCTCTGCATTTGCTCATTGCTGGGAGGAAACCACGTAAAACTCCTCAGGAGAAGGCGGACTGTTGACTGTCATCAGCAGACCTTCCGTTCCACTAGAAGAGGGTTCGGCATTTTGTGTCCTACTTTGGTTTATGTTACCAATGTCCTTCACTATTTTTATCATGTATGATACTACCTCTCGTGACAATTCCTTATGAACTATCACGGATTCGATGTTGGATAGATCCTCACCCAGGCTCCTGCAACGCGCCTCCAGCTGTTGTCTTTCAAAGCTGAAAAGGGGGCAAAGCATCAACAGGTGAGGGACATCTTGAGGTGTCTCATCATCACACGTACAGCTGTCGATCTCGGAGATCTTGAAACGATGTAGGTAGCTCATGAACCCACCGTGACCCGTAAGGATTTGAGTGAGCTCAAAGCCAGGTTTCTGCAGTCTCCTGAAATCAAAGGCATGGAAAATGGTTGGTAAGAACATTTTGGTTACCTTTCCGGTGGTTTCGTTCAAATAACGATCGTTCCAGAGTTGGAGGGTCCTGCTTCTAATTTTCCTTTTGGCAAAACTTAGCGGGAAGTTGGCATAGTCAGGGGCAGTCTTCTTGAGTGTTGCCTCCCGGGCCTTTTCATCCGCCTTTTCGTTCCCTAGGATACCGCAGTGACCCCTTATCCAGCCGATATACACATTCTGGTGTCTGCATCTTAACTTTTGAATATCTGTTCTGATGTCCATGACAATAGGGTTGATCGAATTTCGGTCCGCTATTGCGTGGACGCCAGATTTACAGTCTGTCAGGATCGTTATCTGCTTCCATCTGTTGGGGGGTTTTTTCAAAACATAAAACAAGGCTTCTTTGATCGCATAAAGTTCCGCCTGGAACACAGAACAGAAGTCGTCGAGTTTCAACTTCCTCGAAGGCAGCTCTCTCACGCCATTGAAGGGTACAAAAGCTGCACCTACTTTGCCGTTCAAGAGACTACCATCGGTGAAGATCCTCAACTCTTCCTGCAATGTCCCAGGTAGAGTCTGGTCATCGTAGCCGTGATCTATGGAAAGTCGTTCAGCTGGATGAGGGAGGGAGAAGTAGTCTCCGACTCCCTGGTAGAATCTGTCTTCCGGCAGGTCCTGCAAGATAAGGCTTTTCTTGACTGCGTATGCCTCAGCAAGCTCTCTAATCCTCAGATCGAGTGGCATAAATCCACTTAAAACCTGAGCTGAAACAAGGGAGATTGTCCTGTATCCTTTGCATGACCTGATAGCAATATGTCTTTGCATGGAGTCCAGTTTCTTTCTGATGACTTTCTTGCGAACCGCTTCCACCCACACGCTTGAGGCATAAGTTATCAGAGGTTCTACAGCGCCTATATATATTTGCTGCATAACTTCCGGTGACGCCCCCCATGTTGGTTTGGCGGCTCTCAAGAGTTTGTTCGTGATGCCAGCTGCTTTTTTGCAAACGTTGTCAACGTGTTTAGACCAATTTAGGTTGCGGTCTATGGTGAGGCCCAAAACCTTGAAATGGTCTACGAATTGCAACCGGATTCCGTTCATGTATATTTCCGGCTGGCGGTCCTTTCGTCTGGTAATAAACATCGCGTTCGTTTTATCTTCTGCAAAATGGAGTTTGGCCTTAATTCCCCATGTAGTGATGGTTTTCAGGGCGTTATCCGTCATTATCTCGAGATCCGTCGTGCTGTCGGCCACAGCCGTCAAGAGAAGGTCGTCCGCGAATGCCCTCAGTTCTACCCCCTGGCCCAAGTCTTTCTGGAGTACATCATCCAAGATGTAGTTCCAGAAGCTCGGTCCGCAGGAAGATCCCTGAACGCATCCTTTGGTCGTGACCTTCTCGAGAGTTGCATCAAAATGTGACAACACGACTTTCCTCTGTTGATGATAACTTTTCACCAGCAAGAACAAGTTCCTAGGACACTTTTTACTGCTAAGTTGGCACATTAAAAATGGCCACCAGGCATTATCGAAAGCTCCCCGTATGTCAAGCGAAATCGCGACGATCATTTTCTTGTCTTGCAGTGCCGTCCTGATTACCTTGACTGAGGCATTGAGAGCATCCTCTGTCGATTTTTGGGGTGTGAATCCATATTGTTTCGGACTTAACTTGCCGTTACGATGAAAATGCCAGTTAATCCGATTGATCATCATCTTTTCGAGTACTTTTCCAAACACCGAAATGAGTCAGATCGGTCTGTAGGACTTAATATCTTGAAGGTCGTCCTTACCTGGTTTGGGTATGACTATGATCCTCGCTGTTTTCCATGGAATCGGGAAGTGGTTCAGTCTGAGACATGCGTTGTACATACCTAATACTAATGACCTGTCTGCGTTGAAGAAGTGAAGGCAGATGTCCGCGGTGAAGTGATCTTCGCCGGGCGCCTTCTCCGGATTGATGTTCAATAATATGTCCTCAATCTCCTCCACCGTAAATAACGGGTCGTTTTCTGTATAAGGTATGACTTCTGCAAACCGCCTGATTTTGATTTGTTCACGTGTTTCTGACTGTGTGTTGTCGTCCGGAAAAAATATCTCTAAGAGTCGCTGAGCACTTTCCGCAGCCGAAGCTAAGTACTGGCTGCCATCTTTTAGCGTCGCTAATGGAGTGGTCCGGTTTCGGTTGACCAGCACTCTGTGAATTGCAGACCAGGCGGTTTCTCTGTTTTGCGACGCGCAATAAATTTTCCATGACTCTGTTTTGGCTTTTTCGATAGCTATTTTGTAGGCATGTTTAGCCTCGAGATACTCTGGGAGCGTTTTCGTCTCTCTACGGAGTCTTCCCGAGTTCTGAAGCCTGTGCCTACATTTAGTAGCTTCTTTTTTGAGCTTGTCGAGTTCAGCATTCCACCATGGACAAGGTTTCCTTGAAGAGGGTTTCCTGATCGGTATACTAGCTTTACACGACTCGCTTACAATTTGCATAATTGTTTTAATGTTCTTCTCTAATTCAAGTGAGTTGCTTAATTCAAAGAAGGACTTTTCCGTTATATTTTTAACCCTTAATTTACTTTGGATTCTGTTTGAAAATTTGTCCCAGTTGGCTTTTTTTGTATTGTAGATTGCTGTCTTGTTTTCCGTGGGGTTTTGTATATTTGAAGAAATTTCAAAATAAATGGGGTTATGATCACTCAAATGGTTGTCATTGGATTCTACTCTCCAATTGTCGACTTTGTCTAATAGGCTTGAAGAGCAGAATGTTGTATCAATAACGCTTTTGAGGTAGCGTTGACCGCGATAGGTCTCGAAAGTTGGACGGTTACCTTGATTTAAGGTGTGCAGATTGAGTTCCGAAAGGAAATCTGCAACGTTTTCACCCCTTTTGTCCGTTCTAGCACTTCCCCACCACACATTTTTAGCATTAAGGTCACAGCCTATGAGTATTTGTACCTTTCCGAGGAGTTTTATTTTATCTAAATGTGGATTGACGTCCGCGTGTGGTTCCACGTACATGGATCCTATAATAATTGGGCCTGCGTCGGTGATTATGCTTACCAGTGTTGTATTGGAGTTACTATATTTACTCAATAGAATACCATTTAAGTGGGGTTTGCAGATTATTACTGCCGCTTTGCAGACATGCTCCGATGAAGTTACCGATTGAAAGATGGTAACCCCCGATGCATTTATTTTGCCTGTATTCCCTGTATAAGGTTCTTGAAGCAGCAGTATATCCGCTCCCCTTCTGTTGGCCAGTGCTTCTTCTTGTGCCGCTTTGCAGCGGCCCAAATTCCACTGTATAACCTTAGTCGCGCCTGAATTGTTTATTTGGATCCCGGTGGCATTCAGAGCAGCGGAATTAGCCATAATTAACTCGCTCCATCGTTCTCAGCATCATTTTTAGCCGGTAGGGGCAGTCCCTGTCGTTGGCCCTATGTTTAGAGGCCTCGGTCTTACCCTTGGCCATCTTAACGCAGTTCCAACAACGGTGTTCTTCTTTGGTCTCCTTTTTGGTGCAGGTGATCGACTTGTGATCTCCCGCACAGTGGAGGCAGCGGTCCTTCCCCTCCATGCATCTGGAAACAGAGTGTCCAAAACCCATGCATTTGAAACATTGCATGATGGGACAGCTATCTTCTACCTGTACCCTCTGGTACCCGATGCTGATACGACCCTGGCTAATTAAAACTTCTCTCACCTCACTTTTAACTAGAAGCACGGCGTTCCTCAGTCGTTCACTGTTCCGGTTTTTAAAGGTCCTCTGAAGTTTAATTGCTTCTTTGTCGTGTCCGACGGCTTCAAAAATAGAGTCATTCTGCTGGAGAATGTACTCTATGATTTCGTCGTCTTTCGTGTCCTTTTCTATGCCTTTAAGCACGACCGTGGGCATTAAACGCTTTCCCTCTTTCGCTACCAGGTTCCCCTTGGTCAGCCTGGGAAGGGCCGCCCTCATCGTGCTGGCATCGTTGGAGGTCGGGAGTTTTATGATGACCTTGTTGTCTCGGGCTGGTATTAAGGCGCTGACACCTACCTTCAAATCTGACGGTCTGACGTCCTGTCTCAACGTGGCCATGATGTCCGACGTCGTCTTGGTTTTGTCGGTAGCGCTTACGATGACTGCATGTGCTCCTCCTCCGGCAGCTGCAACAGATGCATAACTTATGTTACTTACCGGCTGATGGGAGGGAGTACTGGCGGAGGCGCTCTTCTGTATGAGAGCAATCTTCTCTTTCAGGAAGGCAGACTCTTGCAGCTGGGATTTCCTGGTCATCTCCGCAGCCAGGTCGATGATATCTGTAAACAGATTTAATAACCCTTCCCGGGACTCTGCAGTTATTTTGCCTTTAATATTTTCTACCATTCGCAGGCCAGTAGTTGACAAACTAATGACCCGCAGAGAAAGGTCATTAGTGGGCATACTCACCTTGTTCTCACTGGAAATGGGAGTTACCTCATCTTTACGGGATGCTGATGGGGCGATCTTCTGGGAGGTCCCAGAGCTTGATGGTGCAGGCTCTTTTGTCTCAGCTGGTTTCTGGGCTGTCTTTCCAGAGTTCGGATTCGAGCGATTGGGCCCCTTCGTTAGGGCAGATTTCTGGGATTTCCCATAACTGGAGGGAGTCGGGTCCTTAGCGATCTGCAGTTCTGGCTCAGTTGCTGCTTCTTTCTGGCTCTGGCGAGTTGTCTTCCTCTTCGTCGGTTGTACCATCTTGGGGTCCTCTTCTTTTTTAGGTGGCACTTTCGTGTTGCTCTTGGTCTTTATTTCCGGGCTGCTGATAGATCGGCTAGGAGGAGAGCGAGGAGTCAGAACTGACGTCTCGAACGGATTCTTTTTCGGCGTGGCCTCGGGCGATCAAAAATACTGGCAATATTTTAAAAATGCATTTGAAGTTTTAAAAAAGTAGTTTTAAAATGTTAACAAATTTAGATAATCTAAGAATAATGAACGATATTTATTTTATTACATATTTAAATAAATTTGAAGATCCAAAAAGTTTATTGCTGAATGGCGAATTGCAAAATGTTCAACGTTACACAAATGCAAAAAGTGATCTCCTGAAATGCTCAGATTTCCATCTTCTTTCATGTTAAAACGAAAGATGCTTCGTTTCGTGTTATAAAGAAACCTATTATATGTGTATTAATTGACATATCATGCTTCCGGTGAATACAGTCTGATGTAAAAAAACATATATTCTCGAAATAAAATACATCGGGACTTTTGTGCGTTTAATACCCCGTGTCCTTAAGATCTTAAAAGCCTTAATATATTACATTCCCGTTTATTTCAGCCTTTTCTGAATCAATCCACGTGGTCGGCAAAGTGCCGGAAAACTCCAAAAGGGTACTCGGTTTTGAAAAAGGGTTAGGGATTAGGTAAGTATAAAGGTGTGGGCAATTTTACCAAAGTAACAAAACAAGGAAAACCAGCCCCGTTATGTCAAAGTACCTCACATTTGTTTTTGTTTCACTAACACCCCTTTGTATATTAAAGGTTAAAAACATTTGTATAGGCTACGGGGTACTTTTTGTCCAGGGAAAGATTTCCATTTTAAGCAGATAAAGCATATTCATTGTTTTCGTGTTTTCATATAAAATATCTTCCCTTAGTTTAAAAACAACTCTTTTTCCTCTTCTCTGTATATCATATCAGATCCCCTCGATGTCGACTATCACTTGAGATACATATCGGTTACTCTTTTCAACAACGTCACATATAAAAAAAATTGATTTTTCAGGAGATTGTTTTTAAAGTTTAAAAATATAATACAATGTATGAAAAATAAATATCAATCCACTTTTTAACTATTTACTGTACAACAAATCTTTTAAAGTAATACCTGAAGTTTTTTGCTCCATTTGAAAAATATTAAGTTTATTTGAAAAAATAATTTAGCAATACCTGTTCTTCAATTTGCAAAAACAACACTTTCTGCCCTGTAGCGGGTAAATATTAAGTTAAAAATATGCAACTTTCATTAGTATATAGTACATTTTCTGGGCATTTTGAAAACATGCACAACTGAAAATTGTCGATTTTTTTTATATATGACGTTGTTTAAAGGAGTGAGCGATATGCATCTCTGTCTCAGGCAGCTCTTAACAGCGCCTTAACTGTTTTGTCCCCGTCCAATTTCGTATTTATTTCTAAAATATATATATATATATATATATATATATATAAATATATATATATATATATATATATATATATATATATATATATATATATATATATATATATATATATATATATATATATATATATATATATATATATATATATATATATATATATATATATATATATATATATTTATCATACACGTATGAACAAATTACAAACTGCAATAATTTTAAAATTGTTTATGACATGACAAATGATGCTATCTATTTCAGATCTTCAATTTCCAAATATTATATTTCGGAGCCAGGAGATGTGCTTTCTGTACAAAAACTCATTCTTCTCTCCTCTACTCACATGCCCCAGATAGGACTGCTTCCGGATTTCGATATCAGTCACCAACTGTCATTCTACTCTCACTCTTTGGAACACATTTGCGTTGCTTACTACATCGGCCCATGGCATGCGTAGTATTTGACGATGCCACTACATGTCTAATGCCTTTACAATACATGAGATGTCTTTAATACTGTAATACTTCTTCTTCTTCTTCTTCTTCTTTTTGTAGATCCTAGGGGATCTGTTTGTGCCTCCGCATGTGTGTTTGTGCTTCTTGGGATCCCAAGAGCGACATGCGGAGGCACAAACTGTAATACTACAGTACAATAATATTTTAAAAAATGAATAAAACCTTAGTGAAAAATACTAGTTGTATTTTCATCATTGCATATTCTACAAACTACAAACGGAACCTTTTTCGAAATTCATCTTAAAAATGTATGTATCAATGCGGAAAATGTAGAAAAAAAATTATTTTTTTTCCTTTTCTTATGTTTTGATCAGTAAAAATACTCTCATTAAAGAGTATAAGGAGATGTATGGTACATTCTATGAAAATTATTACAAATAAACTTAAAAAAAACAGTTATTAAAGATTATTAATTTATCTATTAATTTGAGTTATCATTCTTATCAAAGTTAAATTTGTAAGAAATAATTAAAGTTTCATCCTTCCTTAATAAATTTTATTTCATATTTATTGTCTACGTCGCAATTCTAAAAAATAGGAGCGTTTTGAACTCTCTGTAAAATCATTTTATGATAATGTTTTTTTGTTGTTCTTTTCTGTATTATTTAGACAACACAATAGACCTCACCCTAACGACCTAATTGGTTCCGGGACACTGAACTTTACTCCACAACAGGCAAAACTGGAACCATAAACAATATTTATATGTTTTTGAGTTTACGTTAATTTCCAGGAGATCATAATCCGAATAATCCACAATCATTCATGAATGAATAATGTCGCTCAATAAACGCAAAATATTTTTACTTCAAATTTCCCTTTATGATCAATGCAATACTATTCTTCGATAATATTCTCGCTAACCTAGCCAACTCGAACAGAGGGATTAAAATCTCCCATATATGAATTTTTAAATCGATAACTTTAGTTTCATATGAGCTACTTACCCTATATTTTTAATTTTCAAATAATATTAAAGATAGATTTTCACTTTTTATTTTTATAATTTCAAATCGTTAAATGTTTCAAAATATCAGTCCATACTAAAAGTTCTACGTGCTTATAATCAGGGCGTTATTTTCTTTTGTCTGCAGAGACATGTTATTTCTTTCACTCTAATAAATGTGGTATTGCAACAAGCAGAGAGCGAGACAATTAGATTACTCCGATTTCATTTGATCCGATTTTCAGCCTCTTGCTAATTGGATGGCCGCCGTCAGTTGGAGTTTAGCGACGCGCTGGAAAAGATGTAAAATCTGTGACTCAGTTGCCAGCGATTTAAAGGCTGCGTACTTTAATTTCCATACAAATATGAACTGAAGTATTTTAATACCCCGCTTCGGATAGCGTGAAGTTTTTGAATGGTCAATTTGGGTTGGGATTAGTTATGTTTTCATCAAAATAAATTAATGTTATGTTGGAATAAAACTTTCTTAATATAAATAATTTATTTTCTCATATCGATGCTCTGCATTATAGTGAAGCTATCAATAAGCAATTAGTAGTTTGGAACTGCCCTTATACTGGTAATCCCTTTTGGAAATAAGACGTACCTAATCTTAGGGGAGAAATTAAGTTTGTTAATTTACCCTCTCTTAGGAAGGTCTGACATCCTGGCCTTGAATGGCCCTTATATAAATTAATATCTGAATAAGCTGATCTTAGTATCAAAATATACTAACTTGCCGACAAATTATTATTCCTGGAACTTTATAAAATATTAAATGATTAAATAAAATGGACAACTTATTATTTTCTTCAAAAACACGTTTACAAAATAAATATGAAAAGAAGATTTCATACATTTATATATGGTAAACTTATCTGTTTTGTAATCTAGGTCTCTTTGGACAAAATTATACTCTCGAATTAAGCATACAATATGTAAATTACATATATATTTCAGGAATTATATCTAGTTTCTCGAACTAGTGTGCTAAAGTTAGAATTACGTAATCGATGATCTTTGGAACGTATCATATATACGTATTGTAAGTTCTACCTATATTGAGTTCTTTGTTCTCCACTGCGGTTCCATATTCCCGCGTCATACTTGAGCGTAAGTTAGTAGCATTATTGTTAGGGCTGTGTTACAATGTGCGCGTTTGACCATAACTACCAACACACTTCGGCAATATATTTCTTCGGAAAGCCGCAGTAATATTAAATTACCCGAACGGAAATATATTATATATTACGGAAGGTTGTGTTTTATTTCTCCGAGTGATATGGGTTTAAAAGGGTTGTAAAAATATCGCGATCGTATTGCGCGATCAGTGTGTTTCAGCTTTTCAGGAAAGTTGTAAAATTTTCCGGAAATAGAGTTATATATTTTTGGCTGAATTTTTTGTAGCCTTCTGTTCGGTTTTACAACTTTTAATTAGGTTGAGTGAACGGCCAAAATTTATACTGAAAATTATATACGTTAAAATATACATGTATTGTAACAGCCGTCGCTGTTTGTTTGTAAAAATACTTAAGGTTTGTATCACAAGGTTTATTTCACAACACCAGCGCAATACGATTTTATGTATGATCTACATTGGTCTCGATCCAGGGAAGAAGGGCGGGTTGCCAACGGTTGTTTTCTAGTACACGTGCTCCAGGCAACCTGGCGGGCATCCATTGGCTGACATCATTCCCCACTCCTTGACATCAATATTGCCATGTTACAATTTTTTTTTAAATTTGAGTTTTACTAAGTAAATACCACTATTTCTTAAAATCTGTTGTGACACGTGTTGTGATGCATTCTGCATCATTTTTAAATACCGTAATGATGCGGAATGCATCAAAACACGTGTTACAGTAGATTTTAAGAAATAGTGATATTTACTTTGTAAAACTTAAATTATAAATGGATAGATTTTACCACAAAATAAGTGCCGAATGAATTGATGAAATTATTTTATTTTTATTTATATAACTCTATCAAAAGGTATATATAATATTGGTATTCTTATTATATTCCTCTTCTATATTCCATTCTATCCCAATCCCATCGTATAAACCCAGTTTGAACTTGATCGTTACTTTTATAAAAGCAAACTGAAAAATGTTCTTCTTTTTTTTGTACTTAGGCCTTAAGGGCTGTTTTCAAGAGGGATTAGCCTCTTGCGATATCCGTTCCCAACTGTCAATTCATGTCTTTAGTGGTCTGCTCGGGAGTCGTCTACCTTATAGTTAACCATGTAAAGCCATGTAGGAGAGTCTAAATGGTTCCATTCTCCCCATATGCACATATTTTTTTCATCTCCGTTGCTTTCCCCACCTAACGACATCTTTGATTTGGCTTATCTCTCTTATCCTGGTGATCCTTATTTTATCGTGAAAAATCACTTATATTTATATTGACCCCGTCTTCGAAATCGAACCTAGGGCTTCAAGAATGGTAGTTTAACGCACTAACCTATTACATAACACAGATAAAAAACATTATTATACACATAAATTCCATTTCTTATTATTTTCATGAGCCTGACAAAAATAAAAATCAAGCTGTTAAAGGTATAAATCAAGCTGTTGTATAGTTTATTGGAGAGAACTGCGTTTTTAATTTTATGATTGTAATTAGAAATGTTTAGAAAATGAATAAAAAATATAATTATAAAAAAAATATATATTTGTATCTATATTAAAAAAAAAAAAGAAAAAAAATAATGGGCTTGAATCTATGAAATCTAACTGAAAACAAAATTTAAAATTTTTAATTGAATAACCATATCGTAATATTTCCATGGTTGGAATATTCATATTCTTTTTTGGATCCTAAAGGTGCCGTATACAGAGAGCCATTTTATGAGTCCATAAACATAATACTCTCTAATTTAGAAATTATGATATTTGGATACTACACTTTTGGTCCCTTGGTTCAATTGTCAAGGGGTTTAAAATAAGATAAAGGGCATTTTCGTTTTTTTGTAGTTTATATATTTTATCCCTGAAGATTAGCGTTTTGCAAGCTTTGTTCAGCTGAGACCTCTATTGAGAATTTTATCGTTAGGTATAGTTTAGATTCGTCCACTTGTTTTATACTAAAATCTCTTACTTCTTAATTAGTCCTGATAAAATCTTAAGCTTAAGCAGATTTTCTGTGACGTAGATTTACCAAGACTTTAATACTTTCATTATCTTCCTAAATATGAATACCTGTAAAAAGTTAAACATAATGGTACAGTAATATTCGAATGAAAATCCTCCGTGCTGAATTATGAGTATAAAATACTACTACTACTACTACTACTACTACTACCATCACGCCGTTTCCCCGCAGGGGTAGGCAGAGAGGATGGAACGCCACACTCTTCTGTCCTGACATACACTCCTAGCCTCCTTCACATCCATACATCTAGTCATACATGCCCTCCGATTACGCAGACTTTTGACACCGCCAGATTTTAGGTTCTGATTGATCTGATCGTGCCAAGTCTTTTTCGGTCGTCCACGTTCTGTTTTCCCTCTCACATTCGCCACATATATTTTCTTAGTCATTCTCTCGCTATCCATTCGCTCCACATGTCCATACCACCGCAAAGAGCTCTTTCTAATCTTTTCAATTATTCCTCGTTCAGCCTTACATTCCTTTCTTATATCATCGTTTTTAATTCTGTCATACAATGATTTTCCACACATTCGTCTGAGGGAGCGCATTTCAACAGCATTCACTCTGCTTTCATCCTTCCTTTGCCAGTTCCATGTTTCGCTTCCATACATTAGTGTCGGTACTAGCACGCCGTTGTGAACCGCTAGCTTGGCTTCCATGGACATATTCTTATTCCCAATCACTCTGTTAAAAGCACCATTTATTCTATTCCCTGCATTCACTCTTCTCTCAATATCCTTATCCACTTTTCCATCCCTTGTGAACATGCTTCCTAGATATAAAAATTCTTGCACCTGTTCTAGGGATTCATTGTGCACGATAATCTTGCATTCTGTCAAATCTTTCTCTCTTTCAAACACCATGACCTTTGACTTACCTTCATTCATTGCCAGATCATTTTCCATACATACATCGTACATTCTTGACACTATTAGTTGCAAGTCCTCCGCGCTGCTCGCTAGCAGTACGGCGTCATCCGCATACAGCAAGCAACTAACAGTTATATTCATCATTTTCGCTCCGACTCCCATACTTTCAATCTCTTTCATACAATGGTCCATATAGAGATTAAACAACCATGGTGACATTACACATCCCTGCTTTACGCCTTTGGATATTGCAAACCATGATGTAATGTCCCCATTCACTCTTATACTAGCTGTGCTGCCCTCGTAGAGGGAAGCAACTGCTTGTATAAGTTTATTGTCTACTCCATATTTTTCCAGCACGCTCCATAATTTTATCCTATCAACCTTATCATACGCTTTCTGCAAATCCACGAAAGCACAGAAGAGTTTCTGATTTTTAGCCAAAAACTTTTCCGTCAGCATTCGTAGTGCAAAAATTTGATCTGTGCAACCTCTTCCACTCATAAAAGCACCTTGCACATCCCAAATCCGTTCTTTCGTCACCATTCTAACTTTTTCAATTATAATCTTACTATAGAGTTTACCGACAGAGCTTAGCAGGCTTATCGCCCTATAATTCCCACACTCTGCGCGAGATCCCTTTCCCTTGAATAGAGGCATGATTACTGCCCGTCTCCAATCCAGAGGTGTGTATCCTTCCTGAAGACACAGGTTAAATATTCTGTGAATCCATGTGAGGGTGGTCAGCCCACCACATTTTACAAACTCTATAGCAATATTATCATACCCAACAGCCTTACCGTTCCGCATTAATTTTAAGGCATTCGTTATTTCTGACATACTTATCTCACATACCATACCCTCACTCACCCTTGCCTCTATGGGTGTCTCGGTGGAGACATTGCCGTTACTTTCATAAATTTCCATAAAGTATTCTTTCCATCTTTCTTTCACTTCACTTTCATTCGTCAATATTTTACCATCATTTGATTTGATAACTTTCATACCTCCATTTTCAGTCTCATTTTTTGAGTTCTTTACCTCTTTCCAGAAAAGCTTAATGTTTTCTTGAAAGTGGGTTGACATTTTCATACCTTCTTCTCTCTTTAGACGATCTTTCCGTTCTTTTACTCCCATTTTCACTTTTCTCTTACATTCTTTATACCGATCTTTCATTATTTTAAAAAGTTCACTCTTAACATCGTTAACTGCTAACATATTTAGCCAAGCATTCTTCTTCTCAGAGACAAGTCCTTTCAAGCCCTCATCCCACCATGCATCTCCTTTTTTTCTACCTTGGATCGCAACTCCACATACACTCTTTGCTGACTCATACATACACGATTTGATGTGCTCCCAGGTATCGTCTACATTCATATCCATATTCCTTACATTCAATCTTTCATTCACTTCCCTTTTATACGACTTACTTACATTCTCGACTTGTAGTATAAAATATTGAAATAAATAATTGCTAAGTGGAAACAAATCATGAATTTGTGAACAAAACTTTAGATACACCCAAAATATATTTATTAAAACAGCTGAATTCACTTATATTTATTCATTAATTGATTCGACAGTCACTGTGGTAATATCTATCTATTTTTTATTAAATTTACATGGTAAATGCCACTGTTTACTTGAAATATCACTAAAAACACTTGATAAATACAACTATTCGGTGTTTGAAAATTATGCAAAATGCATAGAAAGTGTCACAATGGATTTTTAAGAAAAAGTGGTATTTACCAAGCAAAATTTAAATTAAGAATCACTTATATTTTACAAAACTAGGTACCGGATTTCAACCTTACCAACATCACTAGAAAGCTGTTATGATTTAATTTTTCTTTTTATCACATGTAAGCTTTGAAAAATAAATAATTAAAACACTCTCCTTATCATTCATCGTTTACTTTGTGTAATACCACATTAAAAAACACTTATTCATGACAACCGGTTTCGGAATAATTAACTCATCATAAAGTCACTAAAATAAACTTATTGCGGTTTGACATTTGTACAACTGTAAAATTTTTGAAAGAGAGAAAGAAAACTAATGATACACAATGATAATATTTTTAAAAGTGGACTTGAAGTTAAGTTTAGTTGATTATTTATTATGGGTAAGTCATTAACTCAGTTTTTTTTCAAGATTATCTAAACAATAATCAGTTTTATTTACAAGTAAAATTTCTATACACGAAAAAGAAAAATTATTAAGGAAAATTATTTGCTCCATGTTAAAAATAATAATTCGTTGTTATTATGTTTGTGAATAAGATACTAACTTGTGTTTTTATTTCGTCGCTCGAAAGAAAAAGATCTTGTTTTGATTAAAAAATAAGGCTTTGCTTTGTTTTCTTTTTGTTTAAATTACATGCTCGATTTCTTTCCCCTTCCCATAAATTCAGTCTCCTAATGTACCAGTATACAAATTGTTAACACCCCTCTAAGATTCCCATCACGTTCTACAAAAATTACATCCAAGGGTCCAATTTTCCTTCTTTTAGTGTTGTTTTGTAAATGTTTAATTTTTGAACCGTCGACTTTATAAATACAAAACAAAGGATTGTTAATTAAATTATACCATTCGCTAAAACGATTAAGTAATTCCTTTAAAAATGTGACAACAGTTGTTTTAGACTATGTCTGTGACTGTATCTCTACGATTATTGAAAGGACAGACAAAATAACAAATTTATTTTATTGTAGCACTAGTCAAACAAAAATCGTATATTCAAATGACTTAATTGATAATATTCTCAATATTATTAATATTTAAAGCATTTCCTTTGTGGTTGGTCATTTTTGCTTATTTTTTTTTACAAAAATGTTAGTAATATTTGTATATAACTACTCACCGAACTATATATGTATGTATAACCACCCGGTGAGTGGTTATTTACTCATATTACTAACATTTTTGTAAAAAAAAAAATAAATAAGTACTTTATTTATTTATTATTTAAGTTTACTTAGTAAATAATATTTGTCCTGGAAATCTATTATAGCACGTGTTTCGATGCAATCTGCACAAAAATGTGTTGCAATAGATTTTAAGAAATATTGGTATTTACCAAGTAAAACTAAAATAAAAATGAGTTGATGTGCTCACAAAGTGACTGCCAAATCAATTTTCAAATATTAATAATTCTCATTAAATATGGTGTTTCAAATAAAAATAAGCAAATATTATTTTTATTCGAAAAAATATGGCTGTCTGAACATTGTAAAGTCTATGACCTGGCATTTCGCTGGCCTTAGCAATCATTTTATACACTTATGTACGTAGTATTCACCGTTTTAAAAAAATTTAATATTCCATATAGCATCATTTTTTGTCAGATGTATTATAAATACATCTGACTAATTTTTTTGTCCGCCTCCGTAGTGTAATGGTCAGCACGCTCGGCTACCGTTCTGGAGGTCCCGGGTTCGATTCCCGGGGGGGGGGGTCAAATAAATATAAGTGATTTTTTCACTGTAATATTTATTCAATATTACCCTGGACTGGTACCTGAAGCGGAGGGCTGATCACCTTTCCTTCATGTGTAAACGATCAAGATAACACTGCGTTTATTTGAAGCAGTGCCCTATGCACCATTGGGGTGCGGATAAGGGTTTTATTATTATTATTATTATTATTATTTTAAATATGCAGTTTTATTGTTATTACTTGAGGAGATGTTAGATGTTAAACAAACAAAATTTTATATTTTTATTTATAAACACAGATATTATACAACATTTTGATATAACTGATGATTTAAAATAAATTATAAGCTAAAATAATATAAATGAAAATGATATTATCTTGCAATTCTCATGTATGTGATTATAATCCAGGATTCGGACTTCACATACTAATATAAGAGTTTCTGCATAGTAAAAAACTTCTTTTCATCTCACCAATATATGTCTCTAGTGAAGTTCTAGTGATTCAAGAACAAGGTTTCCAAATTAGTTCATATATAAAAAACTACCAAGAATTTGAGTAGTGTGGTTGTCAATCATGGGTAGAATTGATGAATGTTACACGTGTATAAAGTGATCACTTAAACCAGCCTATGACAGTCGTCAGCCTGTAAATGCCCAGACTTCCATATTCTTCTTCATCTTTGATGAGATGTCAAAAAATAATAGATATAATATTTTGACAACATAACAGTAATATCGTGTATAGAAATGAAACTGTTAAAAGATATGGTCATTCAACGGTTTTGTTCATTGTTTCTATCCCTTTATAGGGGGCTTTAAAAATCACACCTTTAAATTGAAAAACGATTTATTGGCATAGATTTGTCTAAATGAATTGAAAATAGTGAAAAAGTAATTAATTTCTTAGTTCACAGTATTGTGAATCCGACAGACCTAATTGGTTTCTCGTCCTGAATAATAAACACGGAGGAATGTGGGGTTGGTGGGAAAATTGTAATGCAAGTTTATTTTTTGATTTTTTTATTATTTACATAAATTGTTTACATTTATTCAAAGAAAAATTAAAAACTTACTAAAAACATTTTTTGCATAGCGCCACAAAACCACCATGTGTGTCTTATCAGTGGAGTTCTTTTTATATTTTTTTTAATATACACACAACAACTTTAAAAAACGAAGCACATTAATATCTTCGATATATTTAAAACATAACATAATCAAGACGAATATTGTCCGTGTTTGGTCAGTAATGAAAACGTGGTTTCATAATAATGAGAATTAATTCATTAAAATGTAAAAAAAGTGTATCAGTAAATAAAAAAAAAAATATTTATTATTTATTTATGTTTCAATAATAACAAGAATATTTTTTTGGCTATTTTAATTGTAAAACACTCTCCTTATCATTCATTGTTCACTTTGTGTAATACCATACTAGAATTAGAATAAGTGAATGTAACACGTGTGTAAAGTGATCACTTAAACCAGCCTTTGACGGTCGTCAGCCTCGTAAATGCCCAGACTTCCATATTCTTCTTCATCTTTGCTTTGATGAGATGTCAAATATACCATACTACAAAGTTATCAATGTTTTTAATATCCAAAATATATTTTAATTGTATCGCATTCAATTTATTTGAATTTACAAAAATAAGTTTATAACACGAATATTTATAGAATTGTCTTCACATCATATTTACTCTTCAGCTACAACCTTTTATCAATTTTTAATTTACTGAATATTTTATATCAACATGTACTGAAATCGTTAATTTATTAAAAAAAACTACCCTTATTTAGAACCCATTCTCCTCTTACAGTAAAGGGCAATTCTTCAATCTCATTTCCTCACACCGGGACTTTTTCTACAAAAAAGAATAAAAAAAACTAATTGAATCGACTTTGACTAACTGAAAATTACAAACCTGGAAAATTTAAATAGATGGAATGGATAAAGTTTTACACAATACGATTCATTTTAAAGGCTTAATGAGATAACTGTCTTTGGTTGTTTTTATTAATCAAAGTTTTCTTGTAGAATCCTAATAATATAACTAGCTAATTATCTATTACCTCGCTTCCCGCAGAGTAAGGCAGAGATGATAGAATGCCACACTCCTCTGTGTTTGAAAACATTATTCGCTTCTTCTACATTCATGGATCTCTTCAAACGAGTACATACCTGCGGATTTTTTGGACTCCTGACATTGAGCTTTCAAGTTTATTATAAACCTGCTAGTGCCAAGATTTTCCCGGTCTTCCTTTACTTCTTTTCTAAGTGCATTCGCTTCATAAATTTGTTTTTTCGTTCTTTCCTCACTCATTCGTTCGACATGTTGACCAAACCATTCCAACGCACATTTCTCAATTTTATCGACAATGCTTATCTCAGCTTTGGATTCATTCCTTATTTTACCATTCGAACGGCAATCATGCATCGCTTTATCGCACATTCTTCTGAGGGATCGTATTTTAACTAGATTAATTTTATCATTATTTTGCCAACTCCATGATTCACTTCTATACATTAGGTTGGTTATTTATTATGGGTAAGTCTTTATTGATTGTTTTACGTATTTCAATTTTTTCTAGATTATATCTAAACAAATACCAGTTTTATTTACAGGTAAAATTTTTAAACCCGTTGATCTATTAAAATAATGGTCTTCAGATATAAGGTGCTTAGCAAGATTCGAATGACAAGGAATGAATTATAAGGCGAGAGTTTTATCACCATACCACAATGTATCAATGCTTTTAATATACAAAATAAAATATTATTTTGTTATTTAATCCTTAAATTTATTAATATTTAAAGCATACTAGCAGTTTACGAGTGTACAAGCTGGTTCAATAATATGTTTGATAACATGTTTGTGCTGAAACCTTTAGTGTATGTAGGTGTTCGGGTCGACCAAAAGTCGCATGTGTTAAACATTTTGTGTAGTTTTTAGCATGTAAATAGTGCTATGGTGGTGAAAGGTAGTATTGTTTGCATGCTGTGGTAGTGATTGTCCTGGCAAAGAGACGGATACGTCTCGAAACCGGTAGACATAAAAATCTCGGTGAGTGGTTATATACTAATAATATTAACTTTTTGTTTAAAAAAATAAGTAATATTTTTATTTGTTAAAAAAAACATCATTTATTCATTGTACAATTAGGTTCGTAAGGATTTCATTACGAAAATGGGATTGAATAAACGAGTGAACAAATTATCGCCTTTGAAGGGTACGTGTTATTCCTTCCCATCTGACCGGGGACAGTGAGTGAAGGCTCCCACTTACGCAAGTACCTACTGATTTGTTTTCTGTTAAATTGAATTACAGTTTAAGGTTTAGGAGTTCCCTAGATTGCATTTTGTTAAAGGCTCTGTAGGGTTCGTTACCAAATATACCTAATGGAATTATACTCAACGAGTCAAGCAGAACTTTGCATTTAGAGCGATGAAAATTTTGAACATGTAACGGTAATTTGGCCTTAGGTTTGTGTTGATTTTTGGTTGATTTTTAGAATGGTGTAAATATTTTATTTACCAACATGGGGTTTTTTAACCTATACGAACCTAAAAGGGTAATCTGAAAGAATAATAGATGTCTCTAGTGAAGTTCTAGTGATTCAAGAACAAGGTTTCTAAATTGGTTCATATATATATAGAACTTCCGAGAATTTGAGTAGTGTGGTTATCAATAATGGGTAGAATTGGTGAATGAAATTACACGTGTGTAAAGTGATCACTTAAACCAGCCTATGACGGCCGTCAGCCCCGTAAATGCCCAGACTTCTATATTCTTCTTCATCTTTGATGAGATGTTAAAAAATGATATGGAAATAACTCCTGAAATTAGAGATAATCCAGATTTTGTGAACAAGTATTTGGACACACTCAAAATGTTGTATCTGAAATTTCCACAAAAATTTCACTTACTGAAAATAACTTATATAAAACCACTAATTTATTAAAGTGTCATTTCACATAACTAGTTTCGAAAACTACACTTGTTTTAATCTTCAGGTGATCACATAATACTTTTTGTTTTTGTGATCACATGTAGATGAAAACATCCATAGTTTTTTTAAATTATCGCGTGAAATGAAATGAGTGTTTATTTTTAAATTGTTTTCACAAATTTAATACCAATTCAATTTACATTTTAATTGATTAAATTATCAAATTAAAACTTTAAAATGATTTAACTTGTGTTACAAACATTTTTATATTAAAAGCTGTTGATTTATTCCTAAAAAAAGAAGAAAAAAAGAGAAAAACCAGACAAAAGATTTAAATCAGTCCATATTAAACATAAAACATTGGACAGAAAATTAAATAAATAATTACTGAATTCACAAAAATCGCCGAAGAAAAAGGAATTTCTTTATCGAGGCCTTTCATTAATTTCATGAATAAAAGAGGAGGTCTACCAAAATGAATCAAGACTCTGGCCAATTGTGTTCGAAATGTTAAAATCGATCCCTTATACCCCATCATCCCCTTTTGGGAATTTCCTTCCGTCCTTCAGGATCTAAGTGTTATTTCAGACCCTTTTTCAAAGAAGGGTAACTCTGCTAATGCTATAATTTATTTAGAAAATTAAAGACATCAATTTTAAATTAATTAAAGCATATCAGGCATGTAAAATAATAACTTGTATCTAAAAACGAAACGAATATATATGAAGAAAGCATTTTTGCAAATTACTTACCTAAAAAAAGAATTTATGAATTCTTCAATAAACAAATGTATTTATTTGTCAATTTTTTTCATCGCTTTCAACTTAAAAAATAAAACTAAAATGAAAAATATCTACATGTTTAATCATAGAGGTAAAATAACAATGAACCATACAGAAAGTGATAAATTTTTCAAATCATAGTTATTCACGATCACAATTTAAAATGAATAGTATAAACAGGTAAACAGAAACTAGACACTAGCCATGATGTATTTTTATTATTTGCTGAAATTTACTGTTGAAAATAACGCATCATACGAGGTTGCATATTGCATCGACAAAACCGATGTTAAAAAAAAGATAATCCTTAATGCAAACTGACAATTGAAATGATCACTATTTTCATTTTTTGGAAATTGAAAAAAATGGACCAGGTAATTGTTTGATCCTTGTCAAGTAGAGAGTTATTGTCATATAAAAAAAGTATCCTTTACAATACTCCGAATCCTCTATAGAATTAAATGTACTGGATAAAAGTTAATAAAACGCAATATTTACGCATAAAAAGAGAAACTTTTTATATACGGCCCAAGTCCATAAAAACTTTATATTGTTCATGAAATAATTTTATCTCTTCAGACACATGTGTTTAGGGGTGTTTTCGAATGTTTTTACGACCTAGTTAGTTTAATTAAGTTTAATGGGTACTTTTTCATTATTTTTATTATCTTTACTACACAAAGTTGAAGAGTTCCTCATCTGAACACTGGCTAAGGTCGAAATAATATATTTTCCTTATACGTCAAACTGCTTCCATGTTAGATTGACACTCAGTTGTGTAGTATCTAATCATAAATATTCTTCATATATCATAAATGTTCTTATTTAAATTTACTTGGTAAATACCACTTATCAATAAAATCTATCGTGAAATGTGTTTCGATGCATTCAGCATCATTACAGATAACTTGATAAAATCTTCAAGTATTTGTGAATCAAAACTTTCAACAACCTTCCTATAGATATGAAAAATTTAACTTATTTAAATTTAAAAAAAGACATTAAATGTATTTGTATATTTTAATCGAAAAAAAACACAAAATAGATAAAACAAAGGGGAAAAAGCTATTGTATTATTCATGAGTATAAATAATAAACAATGAGTGTATATCCGTCTCCAAAAACAAGAGGTTTGTCGGTTTATTCGAGAAGAACGATATAACTATAATATATCAAGATATGTTAAAAGAAGAAAGTCTACAAAATGAATAAAATAATAATCTTTTTTAACAATATGTAAAAAAATACAAGATACCAATTATTACCGCAATTCGACTTTTTGATCAAACGACAAATACACTTTTCATTTTAAATTAATATATGAGTTTTGTATTTGTTTCATTTAACTAGGAATATTTCATTGCTTGAAGTCGCCATTATAATATTGATAAATTTCAAATTAAACAGGTTCTGTCTTATGACTAACTTAAGCTTAGAACTCTACAATAATTCTAGTATTTGGTGGTTAGAAGGGTTAAGATTGGAAAATCATATGGCTATTTATTTTTTGTGATGGGAGATTACAGAATAACAGAAAAAGGGAAAAAAAAAACAATTAAGTGAAAACGTTTTTTTATAACTGACTATGGGATGGATATTTTAATCGATAATTTTAGAATGAATTTATTATATCCATGCCGCAATATTTGAATTTTGGAGAGTAAATAGTTTTTAGTATTGACTCGTCTTGAAGATGAGGCTATTTATTTTACGGTCAAAATTATAGCTTTATTCGTGATAAATTAAACCATTTTGTGTGTTCAGCAACTTATGGATTTGATCCAACTTTCCTATTTATTTGAATAACAAAATCTGAATTTTCGAAACTGTTAACATCCAATAACGTTCCATTTAAAATATTTATAGTATTTTACATAGTTGCCACAGTAAACATAACTTTCTATGTAGGTTGCTAGATATAAAGTTAAGTAAACAAACATCAAAGTATGTAGTAAAACAGGGCTTCATAGTACTTAAAAGATTTTGTATTTTCGGACGAAAGCAATAAAGAGGTTGCTCAACATTCCTTCAAAACCTGCCACTTGAGTAATATATAATAAAATACTGACGTTTTCTAAAAATATAAATTCAGAATTATCATAATTTATCTGATCATTTGAGAGTAAAGAGTTGTTAAGAATATCCAAAATCCGCATAACAAAAACGTATCACTAACAAAAAATTATATTTTTAAAAAGAGATATTTAATTTAATGATTGAAACTTTATTACAGAAACGATATTGATTACAAAATTGATGAAAAATGTACATTAAATCACCCTCATCACTTAAAAAATATGAAAAAATATTGGGAAACCTATATAAATAATTTTAATTATTTGAAGGTTATACTTTTTTATATATCTGTAAATTATCTTAAAATTGACTGGTATAAAATTGTAAAACTTCGTTGATATTTGACATTGGAACAAAAAGTCCCCATAAATTGAGAGACGATTCTTAACTCCTGTATTCAACGCTCATACAGATAAAACTCCCAATCATCTTATGAATTATGTTCACCTGGGTGTCTTTTTTTAAACAATGTTTTTTTATATAATTAAAATGATTTTTCATTGTGTAAAAATACGTGAGTTGTAAGCATGGCGTCTTGGACAGAATAACCGAACCCACTTCCAGTGGAACTTAAGGTCTGATGATGACAGTCAACAGTCCGACTTCTCCTGAGGAGTGCAACGTGGTTTCCCCCCTGCAATGAGCAAACGATGAGAAGTTCCTGATTGGACCACACTAGATTTTCCCTCGTATTCCCAACACAGATTTAAATTAAATATCTTTATTTAGTCAGAAGAAATAAAAATCCACTTAATGATCTATAAACTTTGTACATAATAAGCAAGGAAAATAATAAATGCAATTCCCATTTTCAAAAAGCATGGCGTCTCAATTGTCAATTAGAATTTAAAATTATACCTTTATTTATTTAAATATTATAAATATCTTTATTTATGTAAATATTATAAATATCTTCATTTAGGTAGTATTTGTTTGGAAAAATTATACAGCAATTAGTAAAATTTTTGATAATATTAACACAAAAATGTATTTCAACTTATTCTTGTAAATTTGTCAGTTACGGTATAATATAGACCCTACAATTTAATCCATGTTTCTTTGCAGCTCGACCTCGTATGATTGAGCTTTAAATTTTTCATACATCCGCACGAGTAACGGGGATGAGACTTGAGGGTTGGTGAAGGGGAGGAAAGAAATGGTAAACCGGAGACAACACCCGCGGGGCTGTAGACAACCCTTTGCTTAGAACCTTTTGTAACTCTATCACCCTGGCGATAGGATATGAAATACCTACGGAGACTTTATGAAAAAAACTTTATATTAAAAACGGCTCGTGGTTTTGGAGTAATTAATTTTTAATACCCGTGTACCATACGAGGCTTTTGTTCAATAAAAGGTAGATAATACGTGGTTCCTGTATTAGTTTCACAGATCCTTAATTTTTAGGATATTACTAAAAATAGCTATTTTAATTTATATGCTTTAGACGTGTAAAGATAATACTTTAATACAAAATATTTAAACAATAAATGTTAAGGGATATAAATTGACAAAAGCGTAATAAATGATAAATATGGAAAGAATTAAAAGATGAGATTTAAAAATTTACAAAATTTACTTAGTTTTAAAAACTAAATATATTAATTAAAGGGTTAAGAAACTGAAATACAAAACATGCATTACATTACATATATAATTTTTTGAAACGAGTAATGTAACTCCAATAATTGGAAATAATCCAAATATGTGAACAAGTATTTGGAAATACTCAAAATAATACATAACATCCTAAAAAAAAAATAGTAATAAATACTACGCTTTATGTGTCTTATCTATAGTATAGGATTATTTTTTGGAGTGGTGCGAGTAATGCATTATTATATAGTATTTTTGTTGCCCGAAAATCAATAATGAAGAAAACAATTAAAGTTCCAACTCCATATTTGTCAAAAGTCGTAAATTGTTGGATATTTCCGTAGAGGAAATATCCAACAATTTACGACTTTTGACAGTCCAACAACTACACGGTAAGAGAATGATGAGTTTATTAAAAGTTTTAAAAAAGTATTTCTCGTGAAGATTTTTTTTCATTTGCTAAGATCCTATTTTGTTTTACTTGTATATTCAGATATACTCATATATCGCTCACTCCTTTCAAGAACGTCATAAATCAAAAAACTTGATTATTCAGGAGAACGTTTTTAAAGAGTAATAATATAATACACTGTATTAAAAATAAATATCAAGCCACTTATTGAATTTTTTTACTATGCAACAGATCTTTTTATGTAAAACCTGAAGGTTTTTTCTCCATTTGAAAATATTTATATATCAAAAAAAAATAATTAAAGAATACATTTTCTTCAAAATGCAAAAACAACACTTTCTGCCCTGTAGCGGGTAAATATTAAGTTAAAAATATGCCTCTTTTTCTGGGATATAGTACATTTTCTGAGCATTCCAAAAACATGTACAACTAAAAATTTACGATTTTTGATTTATGACGTTCTTGAAAGGAGTGAGCGATTTATTATATGAACAATCGAAACAAATTTTGTTATCACTTGATAAATATAAATATATATTTTTTAAAAATAGATCTATTTCTAAAATTTTTCTTCCACATACAGATTTAATCATTAAGGAACTGTGCAATATCAATCTAATAACACTAAGTTCTAGTCGTAAATACAAATTATTTGATAGACGTTACTCCAACCAAAGCGTTTCTAACTCCTTAAATAATAAATTATGTTTAACATTATATAATTCATGTTTGCAATATAAACTTTACTGTATTCAGTATTAATTATTAAATGTAATTTCCAAATTTGTTGAACAACTCTTACAAGTTTTACAAAGCTTTACATTTCTCTCATGGATTGGATTGGATGATTGGCATACACTCTAAGCTTCACTTCCATACATTTCAACAAAGAATCCATCTAATTGTAGAATTTAAACATTACCAGATTTTAAATTTGTATTCATAAAGTAACACATGTCTAATATTGAGTTTTATTAAAAAGCTACGTTTTGGTAAGAACGCTAATTTTTATCTATTGTGTCGCTTCCATTAGAGACCCTTTTCAAATCTAACATAGATAAACAAAAACATGGTTTTTTGTTGATGTTCATTTCTTAACTTTTTATAAAAAAAATTCACACATGTAAAACATACACTATTAAGAATGTAATTAATGATTCTATTAGATTAGTCAGCCTCCGTAGTGTAATGGTTAGCACGCTCGGCTACCGTTCTGGAGGTCCCGGGCTCGATTATCAATGGGGGTAAAATAAATATAAGTGATTTTTTCAATGTAATATTCATTCAATATTACCTTGGACTGGTACCTGAAGTGGAGGGCTGATCACCTTTCCTTCATGTGTAAATGATTAAGATAATACTGCGCTTATATGACACAGTGCCCTATGCACCATTGGGGTGCGGATAAGGGTTTTATTATTATTATTATATTAGATAGTGTTCAATACACCTAATGCATGATTTATGAATATATAATAAAAAAACAGGTGTCTCAATTTGAGACGACACATCGCCTTAAGTTGAGAAACATAAAAATATTGTTATTTTAAAAATGCGGTTCATATTATGATTATATTTACAATGCTTACAATATCTGAGAGAAATAATTTTATTTTAATTATGTTCATCATATGTTTCAAATTTCTCGTTCATTTAAATAAAACTGGTTTTCTACAAAGTCAATGCCAAATCAATTAATTATAAAATAAAACTTTATGTACGAGTTATTTTATTAAAAATGACTTTTTTATGAATATAATTAATTGATGCTGTCAATTAATATATGTATAAAAACACGGAGATATAATTTGGATATGATATAAAAAAATTAAATAAAGGACAATCAAGGCCTTAATAATATATAAAATATAAGTGATTAACACCGTAAAAGAGTATTATAAAAAAAACGGTTATACAAGTAAATAAATCACCAAAAGAATTGACTAATTGTTTTCATCAATTGATTTGTTTTACTATCTATCTGTATTAAAATTTCACTTAATAAATATCATTTTTTAAACACGTTTTAAAATGGATTTTAAAGTAAACGGTATTAACTAAGGAAAATTTAAATAAAAACCGTATATAAAATATCAAATGTAGTTTTATGCACATATATGCCTTTGTACATTTTTCATATGTATTAAATGATGATGCACATAAATACTGAAAAATATCAAGAGTTATTTTTGACCCATGTGGCAAACCGCACTTTTTTAATAGAAAGTTTTCAAGTCGCTGTGTTCATGAATTTATTCAGGACCCCAACATCAACAACAGAGACAGCAGCTTTTACAAAGTTCCTTTTAAAATATTGAGCTCTCAAACACATAATCACGTCTCGTAAGTCCCCAGAACCGCAACGTAAACTTTGCGCGATTTTTAAAAGCCTCTCTCCTCCATCCAGCATCATAAAGTGTAATGAACTGACCGACCGGACATAGGAGCTTTCTGAAAACACAGAAAGCTTTCGGAAAGCTCGGCAAACTTTGGCATCACACACGAGCTTACAAGGTTGAAAGTTTGGCATTAAAAAATATACGAGGATATTTAAAACAAAAACAAAGCAGAACACACAAAATATTTTAAGAAGTTTTCTATTACGTTCACTTCTTCCGTATCCCAACAAAAAGGCGGATTCATTTAAACGTCTTATTTAGCGGCACTCAGATATTATATGTTTACAAAAAGTTTTAATAGACTTAAAAACAGTTTTCTTACTTCAATTACAAAAGTTTTCTGCCATGAAGATGTCATATTCATAAATGGAATCAAAGTTTACTTTTAAAGCACTTTAAAAAGCCAAAACATTTCTTATAATTTTTATATTATTAATATTACATCATATAAAAAAATATATATATCATTCTATCTCAATTATAACGAGTTAAGTTTTTTTAATAAAAAAATTCTAATGGATTTGACATGGTAACATTATAGAATTATATGAAAAATTATGATGAAATCTAATAAAATAAGCACTTATTTAAACAACTTGCAATTATTTACGTAAACATGAGTAGTTTCGAGAGCAAAAGATATTTATTCTTTTAATTAAATAAATAGTTTTTTTTTTATAATATCTCGAACAACGTAAATAACATAAATAAACATAAAAATGATATTATTCAAATGTTTATTTAAGTTTTATTGTGTCAAATAAATGTTAAATATAATCTATCTACTAATTTTTCCAGATGTATGAGGTAAAATTTTTAATGTATAATAACATATGAAGTCAAATTTAGTCTCGTAAAAAAGTATACTTGACAAATATAAATTAGAGGACAAAACAAGAATGGCCAAGTAAAACGTTGTATAACCAAATAAATTAAATTCTGAAATATTGTTTCAAATATCTACGTTATGGGATATTGTTTATGAGATCAAGGGATCTTGCATCCCTTATGTCACTGCGACCATATTAGGTCTATTGTAACCTCCCTCTGTATCATAGATCACTCTCAAGACCTACGTTTGTCATGTAGCTTACGACCTGTCTTGGTGGTAGAAGCTTCACCTTCTCGGAGTCTAGTAGTGGTCCTTCAAGGATGTGATTTCGGTTGAGAGCGAGTGCGTCTCAGTTATATAAAATATAGATTGGTGATGTAACGTAATGTTAGGAGAGATGAGTGTAACGTTCAATTCTCTATGGCTACCTCAACAAAGAAATAGGGTGATAATACTATTAATAATACGAATAAAAAATTATATTTAAATTATATGAAAGATTGAATGGTTTTCAACAAGAATAATTTAATTTAAATCAATAAACCTCGACGATGAAGTGGTTTGTTTGAAACCAGTTGACATTTTAATAAGGTTATAATAATATAATTGAGTTATTTTAAACAAGGTTATTTTCTTAGATATTAAATGGAAAAATCACAAAGTGACTGCTTCAATTAAAAACTTATCCCTTTTGTCTTAAGTATTTATTTAGTTAGTAAAAAGCCTAATTAAGTTACTTAGGGAGTAATTATGTTGTATTTGTAATAGCATTTTTTTAAATATTAAAGATCGTTTTCCTTCCCGAATCATACATTTTTCGATGTTTTTTTTTAATATATCATAATCATATCAAAAGCGGTAAAAATGTTACTTATTATTAAATTCATAAATTAAAAATAAATAAAAACCACTTAAATATATTTATTTTTATCAAATTCGGAAATTGAATTAAATGTGTAATAATTAGAATTATAACATATTTAATATGTTATTATAACAAACGGAACCTTTGCTCTGAGAGCATCAGTATTTACTTTGTATCGCATCATAGTTACTAGTAGATTAACATTAAAATCTTAAGATTTATGATAATGGCATTAAGTTGTCGATTTTAATATAAAAACAAAACACTTGTGAAAACCCACTTTTTGGAATAACCAATAAACATTGGACTAGTGTGTAGAACGGTGTAGAATAGTGAATGTTACAGTGTAAAATGTGATCACTCAAACTAGCCTATGACGGGTCGTTACCCCTATGAATCCAGAGATTTCCATGTATTTTAGATATAAAAATAAATAACACCCAAGTTAAGAACTACCCTCAATTTGTGAAAAAAGATTTAGACACACTCAAAACATTGTGTAGTTGTTTTTACATTATTTAACTGAATAAAGTGGAAACTCTTTTTTATCTAACACTCCACTTATCATTCATCGTTCACTTTGTGTAAGACCACTTTCATAAACAAGTATTCTGACTCCCGGTTTCGGAATAATCATTATATCATCAGGTCAATAAAATAAAATTATTACGGTCTGACATTAGTACAAAAATATAATTTTAAAAGAGAGAAAAGTGCACTCGAAATTAAATTTAGTTGTTTATTTATTATGGGTAAGTCTTTTTTATCTTTTAAACATTTAAGTCGATTTAAACTTAGGGAAAATCAAAGCCAGTAAGTTAATTTGATTAGCTATGATGACATTCCACAAATCGGACACCTCTAAGATGTGAAATTTCACGCATTTCCATGTTCCAGAACCACCAACACCCCATTTGATTTCAAAATAGGTGGTGCTCAACAATTCTTAGTTAGCGCTGGCTATGGTTGATCTATGTGAAGAATTATACTGTAATGTAACGAAGAATAGAGTATTGCCGACAGCTTAATCTAAAAGAATGTGATTTATTTGCTTAGCCCCTAGACCATAAAGCTGTCAGTTGACATAAAAGTAACCTTATTGCCAAACAAATAAACTTTGGATTTTTATTCGATTCAGATAAGTTTTAGCTAAGTTGATCAACTGCTGTTTGCTTTGCGAATATATGAAGATATATGATGTTTATTAATAGCATTGTTGACTTTGTGGTATGGGAAATAAACACTCTTATGTTAATGTTTAAACACTTTTCTTATCATTCATCGTTCACTTCGTGAAAGGAGTGTTATAAAAAGATATATCAGCATTTATATCAAAGTCATTGGTTAACTAAAGTGATCACTTAAGACAATGTGTAACATTATGCCTATGGTTGACAATCGCAAAACTAAAATTTCGAAATTTTGTATTTACGCTTCATTCGACATGCACCATCCGGTGTAGTTGGGTAGACGTTCGACTGTGTAACTGGCGTCGAGGATTCGATTCCCGCCAAGTGCATAATAAATTCACGAAAGATTTATTTTCAATTGGTCTGGGTGTTTGTGACGTATTTTCACATTATCCATCCTTAACTTTACTATCCTACCTGCAGACAAGCATTCACACATTCAAACATCTTCATTATGGAAAAGCTGGTATGATCAAGTATTTCAAACACTTGAAAATAGTCAGATCAGGAATCGGAATATCCGGTGAATATTTTTAATAAAACGCATGAATGTGGAAAAGTTGAAGATTATTAGAAAATATAGTTTGGTGTGGCGTTCTACACTCTGTGCCTACCCTTGCGAAGAAACCGCGTGATGGTTATTTAGATGTTTTTTTATAGATATTTCCTTAATTTTTAACTTATTTGAACATGGCAGAAAATAATGCTCCACAGTAAGCAATAAATACATTTTGCTTCCTTGTAAAGTATGTGAATAATGAATCGTTAAATCAAACACAGATTTTTTGAGTCTAGCAAGTTGTATTTTATTGTTGAAAAAACACTGTGACATTTTTTCTTAATTACCTAACGTCCAAGTGACTCTGAAATCTAGCTACGGCTTATGCAACACCGCTTATCATGTCCCTACTCAGGTTTCAACTTTATTAGTTTCATAGCCTATGCCTACTCGTGAGTGGATTTACTCTTCATGTTTAAAGTTACTATAATTTCATGTAATTCATGAGTGAAAATTCTAGGCAAAAACACTAGCAAAATAGATAGTTGTTTCGCCTAGTTATGGCGTTTTCAAACGATTGTGAAGATTAAATGGACTGACGGTTCTTATATAGCTATATCTAGGTACTTAAGTAATAGTTTTAACATGTGCAGTAATAATTTACGGGTGACAACAATAGTTAGTGGGGCATGCAATAGGTATGTTTACTTTTAATTATTTTCTGGGAAAGGAAGAATCTATTGACATGACCATTGTGAGAGAATTAATATTTTAAAGCTAAATACAATTGTTGGTAATATTGTAAGTAGTATAAATATGTGAATAATATTTGTTTGTAAGTTTCAACGTGACATTTTTGTATTGTTTGGAATACCAATGCGCGACGAGACATATCAGACTATCTATTCGCCATATTTTTCCATAGAATGCTGAAAATTCGTAAGCTTTGGGGCCTTCTGCATGTTAAATAGGTACGTACTAACTTAACTTCTAACAGCAGTTTCCAAAATGCTACAGTTATTGTAATCTTGTTTTCCTTCAAACGTGACCTAAATAACGATCGCGTTAGTCTCAGCTTGCGTAATTTTAACTAATTAAAACTTGGAATATTGGCATTAATTTTTAAAATATATACAAGTTTAACGGCATACTAGGCACACAACGTAGATCTAGGTAAGATTTATGCTGAAGACAAGTAATCCAGGACTCAGAATTATCCACCTAATATTTATATATATATATATATATATATATATATATATATTTATATATATATATATATATATATATATATATATATATATATATATATATATATATATATATATATATATATATATATATATATATATATATATATATATATATATATATATATATATATATATATATATATATATATATATATATATATATATATATATATATATATATATATATATATATATATATATATATATATATATATATATATATATATATATATATATATATATATATATATATAAATACAAATATATACATATAATTTTATCATTTAGTTTTCAATAACTTATGATCAATTGAAGGTAGCTACATATTTAATTCACATCTGATGGCGCTACGGTTATCCAAAATTCCAAATCGGTTAAAATTACATCAAAAGTATAAAAAGTATCCAACAAGATTGCATGCGCAAGCATACAACGATCAAAGATTAATTCAATATGGATGTTCCATAATGGATGGAATGGTGAACATTACACGAGTTTATAAAGAGTGATCAGTTAAACCAGCCAATCCCCTGGGATGCTCATAGTTTTATCTTTATATTGAATTTTTGATGTCCGACTCCACAACTCATGACTTACTCATAAAATACCGTGATTTAAAAATTGAAGTCAAATTAGGAGACCCGTATACTTGCTTTAATGTAGGGATTTACTTAAAATGTATTTTTTTTATTCTACCCTTCACCATACCACGTATAATTTAAAATCTGCTATGATATTTTTTTACAACTTTTTTTTTTGGAAAAGGGGTGGAAACAAATATTCAAAAAAATATATTGATGGATATGATTCCGAAAAAGAATACGTTTTTATTCTTAAGTCAAAAAAAGTGGTTAAACACAATGTTTGTGTTTTATTTATCAAACATTTATATATTTTTTTAATTCGACACAACATATCAGCAAATAATACATTAACCAGTAAAAAATGTTAAAACTTTGTGCTTAAATGTTTTGGTTGGTAGTTGCCATAGTAAACATTGATCTAAAACGATTATTTTTCATGTGTGCGAACATTACGGCAATTTTTTTATAGATTAACTGGCAAACATTTTCTCCTTCGCCACCAAAGTATGGTAAAACTAACGTCAAATATATGACAAAATGAAACATCGAAAAAAAACAGTTTAGAAACATTTTGCGTTTTGGCAGCGGCCAGAAGTCATTAAGGTCGAGAATGGGCGACCCCTTTTGTTAGAAACAAGATCGTTTCTGGAATAAATAATACCGTTCTGAGTCATATCACCATACATAGATGGTGTTTTTCATGAAAAACTCACTGTTTTACCAACGGTCAAGACAAATTTAAATATATCGTTTAAAAAAAAGTAACCGTTAAGACTAAAGATGTTAATATATATTTTTTCTAATCATCAAAATAATAAAACCCCAATTGATCTTGTAAATGGCTCTGTATCAGATATATTTATATATATATTTTCATACATACCCGCCTGTTTCATAAATAAATGTTTTTTTTTCAATTTGAGAAATAATTTTTTAAAATTTTTATTTTGACCCATTGGAAATCGAATCAGGATCCCAAAACACTATAGCTAAACGTTCAAACCACTACACCATGAAAACAGAAAACATTCATATCTTATACCAAGTTAAAAAAAATATTTTTAAACGCAATGTCATTTAATCTGTTTTACCAAATTTTTTAAGTCGAAACGTAATACATTTGAAAATTAAAAAAAAAAGAAATTTAAAATTTAATATTAGATCCATTTGAAAGTCTTTGATCAAATTTCAAAAGAGAGTTGTCTGAAGATAAACCATGTTTTTCTTTGTTGAATAAATTTTTTGCAAAGTTTTTTTTGGCGTCATATTGAAATGCATTAAGTAAAAAGTTTTTATTATTCTTATTATTAATTCATTATTACACATGTTTTGCCAATGAAGTAAAAATGTCATCACGTAAATAAAATAAAAATATGTTTAGTTAAAATTTTACTAAGTAAATAAAACTTCATATTAAAAATCATATTATGACAGATGTTCTATGTATTCAGCATCATTTTTAAAAAAAGTACATTTATTTTTTTTAAACATGGTATTTCAATGCAGAATGCATTGAAATACCTGTTACAAAAGATTTTAAGAAAAAGTGCTGTGTATCACATAAAGAAATAAAATTTAAACGTTTAAAAAAATAATGTGCCTACCGAATCAATTAATAAATGAACAAAATTATAATTTTTGAATGTAAGATTATATTAATTTGGTGAGTACAGAAATACATTTGTAGTAATTAAATAGATAAATGACCAAAATACACATCATTAAACAAAAGTTTTTTGGGTAATATGACGGGATTGAAGAGTATGCCAACCACTTCACTATTCACGAGGAAAAATACGTATACAGTATCAATAAGTAACCTAAGTATTCTTTGTTTTCTTAGATCTTGTATTTCTAGAGCAGATGTTGTCTCGGAGGAAAAAATATCCCAGGAAAATGTTTCATTGTTTGCCCTCGCCAAACGTAATGGCTGTGAAATGTTTTGTTAGTCGGGCTTGAAAAAATGTCATGACGCTTTCTCGCCAAAATAAGAAAAAAGTTTTAAAAGCAAAGTTACAAACCGCACCCCTATACAAACTCTCCCCAATAGCGGCCCCAGGGGAGATTTAAGAAATTATAGTATATCGTTAGGTTTTTAATTAATTTATTTGTCAAACTTCAGGGCGGATTTCTTAACCTGCAAGTATCTGCAAATAAACATTTTTCTATTTTTGTTTAGCTCGAAAATGTACCGAAATAAGTCGGCTACGTTTCTTAAAGTTTAAGCGGTACCTGCAAAATAAAAATCATTATTTGAAACAATTTTTTCAATCTTAAGTTTTCGTGAAATTATATTATTCTATATATATTTTTGTAGACGGAATTTTATAAACAATATCTGTTTGCGAGTACACTTAAACACAAAAAGTGAAATATAGTATATATATATATATATATATATATATATATATATATATATATATATATATATATATATATATATATATATATATATATATATACATATATATATATATATATATATATATTTATATATATATATATATATATATATATATATATATATATATATATATATATATATATATATATATATATA
>NW_028280886.1:427500-487500 GCF_059751285.1 Brachycentrus maculatus | reverse complement strand
CAGCGGCTCCTTTTCATCAATATCGACCTCTCCTGTTATCGGTTACACAAACTTTCGATAGTTTCTATTCCATAAATTGCCGTAGAATGTAAGAAAATTGAAAACAATGTAAAAAATAGACAAAATGTAACCAATATGCAGCTTAATTCGAACGATAAATGCGGTAATTGGTGATACAGAAATGACCGATGCGGTTTAGTTTAGTATGAAATGAATTCGTGATAGAAGACATAAACGACACATCCGGGAAAACGATTATTCAAGAAACGATAGATAGAGATTTCACTGTACATATCGCTCACTCCTTTCAAGAACGTCATAAAAAGTTAAATTAATTTTCAGTTGTCCATATTTTCGGAATGCCCAGAAAATGTACTATATCCCAGAAAAAGCGGCATATTTTAAAGTTAATATTTACCCGCTAAAGGGCAGAAAGTGTTATTTTTGCATTTTGAAGAAAAGGTGTAGTTGAATTACTTTTTAAAATATACTAAATATTTTTCAAATGGAGAAAAAACCTTCAGGTTTTAGCTAAAAAGATCTGTTGCACAGTAAAAAGTTTAACAAGTGGCTTGACATTAATTTTCATACATTATATTATATTTTTAAACTTTAAAAACGTTCTCCTGAAAAATCAAGTTCTTTGATTTATGACGTTCTTGAAAGGAGTGAGCGATATATAATCTGATATTTTTGTGCATATACTTATTTGAAGTCTAATGAATAATCTATTAATGATGAGTAAATAACTAAATCTTATTTAAATGTGTGCAAGATTCTTCTAGTCAAAACTTATGTGACGTATTGATCATACATCATATAATATTATACGATTTGTAATAAAAAATCTATTTACAATAAGTACAATGAATAATAAATGTTCATAATCTAAGAGAAAATTAGGATGACAAATATTTTACGTTATGCATTTAAGAATTTTCGTATCGTATTTACCTCAGAATCTTAATTTTATATTATCACAACACCTACGGAATTTCCAAATTTTGTTTACCTTATTTTCTGTATATTTTATTTATTGTTTCGGAATCAACTTTGTGGTAAGACATGTTACAATGATTAAATAAAACACTTGTTTTTTACCACTTGAGTTTTATTAAAGACTACATGTTTCAGAAGTTTAACTTCCATCATTCAGGTCTGTATAATAACTTATATTTACTTATTTATTTGTTATTATACAGACCTAAATGATGGAAGTTTAACTTCTGAAACATGTAGTCTTTAATAAAACTCAAGTGGTAAAAAACAAGTGTTTTCTTTAATCATTTCTGTATATTTGTGTTAACTTGTTTGCCTGCTTACGTCAAAATAATATTTTTATGTATTCAGTGCATTTAGATACCATTTTGGAGGTCTTGTCAGATTCCCACGAGGATAAAAATAAAAATATAAGATTTTATACTTTGAAAATTTATTTTTTAATACCTACCCTGGATTGTACGTTGAAAAGCAAAATCGATAACTTGGCCTTCATATAATATAATATAACGTCGAATTACATTCGATTTGAAGCGGGAATAAGCATTAAAAGAAGAACAACGAGCCAATTCGCGTACATAACTAATTTTATGTGTTCATTTTTAATAAAAATGATTGTCTTTATAATTCATATTATTTTTTTACATCTCATTAAAGATGAAGAAGAATATGGAAGTCTGGGCATTTACGGGGCTGACAACCGTCATAGGCTGAATCGCTCGTCATATTATTGGAGATAATCCAGATTTTGTGAACAAGTATTTGGACACACTCAAAATGTTGTCTTTATAATTGTTTGAATTAATAAGTATCATTGTTTTCACTTGGTAAATAAATACCACTTTTTTTAATGATCTTTTGTGTATTACGATGTATTACGATGAATTCTGCATCATTATCATATGACATAATGTATTGAAATATATACAGGTATTAATAATTTTTAAGATAAAGTAAAATTAGGAAAAATTCAAGTAAAATTAAAGTTAAAAATGGAAAGACATATCCACAAAGTGACATCCGAATCAAGAATTTCGTGGGATGCTCTTAATAAAACAAGCGAAATTGTCAATAAAATGTAATATAATCCAAATATAAATAGATAACGTCATGAAATACATTTTTTCAGGATATTTTACTTAATTTTTTTATTGGTAGATTGCAGAAAAATGATAATAAAATAATAATAAGCGATGATGGTTCGCAATGAATGATCGGGGTGACATTATATTATATTTTGTATATTAAAAGCATTGATAACTTCGTGGTATGGTAATAAAACCCTCCTTAACATCCATAGTGTACTTTGTGTAGATTTGTATAAAACAAATTTTTATATACATGTCAAATCATAATAATTTTATTTTAATGACATGACGATGGAATGATTTTCCGAAACCGGTGGTCACAAATAAGTGTTAATAAAAGTGGTATTACACAAAGTAAACAATGGATGACATTATATTCTCTCTGCCTATCCTTGCGGGGAAGCGGCGTGTTGGATAGCTAGTAAGTTTAAAAAAATGTTTAAAAAATAGTGTCGGTAACATTTTTTCTTTGACATATACAAGACACAAATGTTAAAAATCACACCGAATTTATATGACTCCTTATTTGATGAATCGTAAATTCACAAAATTATGAGAATTGACCTACGTAAAATTTTATTTCTCCAATGGCAATTAATTACGGCGAAATTTATTTTGTTTTTTATATGACGCTCTGGAAAAATTCGTCATTTTGATGGTCCGATGAGTCGATACGTCATTCCGCCATTTTAGATTTCCATCACTGTCAATGAAGAGGTCTGGTTTATTTATTTTTCGATTGAACTGTTTTATTTCCCGTTGGCTACGTGATTGAATAGTTATCTGAAAATTGATTTTGGTCCAAAGTGCTGCAATTTTGCGAATTGATTTTTATAAAAGGCGCGAATAAAAGTCATGGTCAAGTCGAATAAAAAACATAAAAAAAAGTAAATCGAAAATTGTAAAAAGTTTAGTTGGCGTGAGACGGTTGACGTAGGCTCATATGAAGGTTTGTATTAATTGACACATTTACGAGTAGTGATGAGGTTATTAAAACATTGGGTTGTGAATACGCGCCAGGCGCGAACACGCAATATTTTACCCGATGTAGAATACGCGCTAAGCTCGTATGGACGATAATGAGCCAAATAGTTTAAAAATATCGTTGTTTTATTGAAAGTTTAACATTCTGCAATGTTAATTACTCAATACGTATGGACGATAATGAGCCAAATAGTTTAAAAATATCGTTGTTTTATTGAAAGTTTAATATTGCAGTCTCGACACAATATTTTTTGATAGTGTGTAATAAATAAAATATTTTTCATTTATTATTTTTATTATTTTTTTTCAATTATTTATTTGTCAGTCACTATTTAAATGTTTATATATGAATGTATAATTTGAGAGTATAAACTAAAGTTTACATAAATGTAACCTTTTTCCGCCTCGACGTTTTATGTATAGGTTCGCTTGACTTAAAGCGTGTATAAATATAAAATTTTATATTAACGCATCAATGCTACACACAAAGAGAACAGTATGTACTCTTATCCACACCCAGTGTTGAAATAAGCATTGCATTAATCGACACCTTTTTAACTTAAACGCTACATTTCATGAAGAAAAGGCATTCCTTAAAGCCTTGTGAAGTTATATTTATGTGAAATGTGAGTGGTGTGGTTGTCAATCATGGATAGAATCCTTAATGTTACACGTGTATAAAGTCACTGAAACAACCTCATGATAATTCTGATGATAGCTTATTGTACGCATACACCCTTTAAATACTAAGGCTTTTATATATTTTTTTATTTATGTTGACATACCAAAATATCTACAATTTACAAGGATAACTGATACCCTAGCGCTTCCCACAAACCCTAAATAAGGTATATTTATCGTTCATCAAAATTGGTGAACGATGAATAAGGGAATTTCGATATTTTCTACTCGACATTGTCAACACTGCGATCGCGTGCATAGTAAGTTGATATTTATAACGTGATGTGTTCCAATTTTATCATAATTTGTCTTGGACTTGAGCTTTGATCTTTCCCTTTTCCCCGTTTCCTTCCTCCCGCCCCTCTTCCATGTATTTATATTTGATGACATACGAGTGTGTGAAATTTTGAAAAATGGAATTTTCTAATAACTGTTTTTTTGTAACTCATTATTGGTAATGTATTAATGTAACTGTTCTGTGAAATTTCCAAATGAGTAAAAATAAAATGTTTAAAAATTCATTTACCATCCACTGTTGTATACTATCGAATCGCTGAAAATCGACCAGAAACTTCATTAAAATTATCGAGCTTGTGTTTGAAAATGTACCTTTATATTTTAAATCCACCCATACCTTTTCTGTTTGGATTACCTGTACTCGGACGTCTACTGAAGAGGGTAATTAATTAAGTAGACTTAGAACCTCGGAGGCTTTACTTTCACGAGGTAGTAACCTGAAATCCTGAAAAGTTTGGTGCCTGAAGGTAGTTGGACGACCGTTGTCTTACAGGTACTGAACAATAAGGCTTATTGAAATTTTCGGGAACAAATAAACTTACATAGTTGGCGAAAGTTTTGAAATGTTTGAAATATTATTAGGTAATTAAAGATATGTAAAGACCGAAGGGCACTCTAATAGACGTAATTAATGGTTATATTGAATTTTGGTCGGAAAACATTTTTTAAAAATATGAAAATATGTTAGTTTCGATAGTACTTACTCGTATTTACTTATATATTTTACAAATTAAATCAATTGGATACAAAAATGTCAAATAATGAAGTATTATAGTTAATACTAGCTGTATCCGACTGTGCGTTGCTTTAGGTCAATCTGAATAAATGATTTTTTTTCTATTAATATGTTTAATTTCACGATGTTTGTAATGAAAATAGAATATTATAAATCTATGAAACAACAATTCGACTGACAATTTTTGAAATGCTTAGTGACAATGCGCATTTTGTTGTTTTTTTAAACAAAAGATGGCACTGCCATTGCGATGAAACATGCTGTTAAAAAAACATGGTGAAAACACCTCAGAATTTTAAAGAACTTTTGTTAAAATAACATATTTTATACCTAACATATTTTTATCTTCTTTGTGAGTTAATACAAAATATGCGATGACTGGTTTTACCCGTCTCTATCCTCCGCTCATCTCTTTAATTCAGCGTATCCGCTGCAATGCATGTCGGAGATAATTTGGTCCATGCAGTTTAAGCGGGGTCATCCTCTGTGATTTATGCCTTCGCACATGCCCTGCACAATCGTAAGAAGCAGTTTTATGACCTACCCATTTGGCTTGCTGTTTTATTATTTTTCACAAATAAATAATAATATGTGCGTATTCAAATGCAATGTTCTGTTGAACTTTCAAAGCAATCGGTGAATGACTTTAAAATAAAAGATTAAAATTTTTGAACAAGCGAACACTTACATTTTTTATATCTTCATATGTAGATGAATATAAATATGGATATTTAGGTGTTAACAGGGCTTACGACCTATCATAGGGTGAGTAAGTGATGTCCAAATGTAAAAATAACTCAAAAGTGGAGAAATGCCAGATTTGAGTATTTACAAGTTTTTGGGCACAATCAAAATATTGTTGACATATTTATTTATTTATTTTTATTTAAACCATATCCGCTCCCTAGGTGGAGCATATGGAGTCTACAAACTGTCTCCAGGCTTTTCTGTCGGCTGCCAGCTCCCTTGCATCCTCCCAAGTCAGATCCGCGTCCCGAAGTTCTGACGAGAACTGCCGACGAATTGTCAGCAGTGGTCGTCCTGGGCGGCGCAAACCTGATGCCTTGTAAAAGAGGCAAGCTTGATGGCGGCTCTCAGGAGGCATGCGGAGTACATGACCAAGCCAACTGAATAGCCGTTTCTTGACGACAGCTGTGACCAACAACCGTGTGTTATTTTGTTATAAATAAGCATATTTTTTAAAAGTATTTTATGGATTAATTTTATAATTATTATTTTAAGGGGTGAGTTGCTCATCCTTCTGAAAGTGTTAAGTTAAAGTGCGCGCGGTCGGCAGTAGGCCCCTGAACGTAAAACGTCCACTCCTTGACTAGATAGTATCTGACAGTCGGGAACTGTCGAACACTTTTCCACCGATAGCGTTATTTATGCGTCAAGTTATGCAATTTGCGTCATCAGCGGATACTGGATAAGATTAATTGTGCCCCCGCTATCTCCCAGAGCCGCTCGGATTTGGGCGACAAAAGTTTCGGGAACAGCCTGAACTTCAACGGGAAGCTGACAACAATTTTCATTACGGAAATTCAATAACAATTTGACAGATTGTTACACACACTTTTCGCTATAAGTCAATATTTAAACCTTATATTCATGAGGTTCGTACATGTAATGTACTATTTGTGTCAACAATGTAATTCAATTAATATTTACATATTATGTGAGTGTGTTTTTGTGTGTAAAATATATATTAATTTGTAAAATTAATATGTAACGTGCTAACTAACATACCATGCAAAAGAAAAATCACAAGAGAATAGAACATCGCACCATGCTGTCGTTGCAAACATTATTCGCCTCTTCCACATCCAAGCATCTCCTCATCCATACACGCTTATTATTCTGACTCTAAGCTTGACCACTTTCAAACATTTCAAATACTTGATCTTACCTAGTTAACACCCCTTAAGTGGTCAGGTTAGGAGCCGTAACAATCGGCGGGTATGTATGAGGAGATGCATGAACGTGGAAGAGGCGAAGAATGTTTGCAAGGACAGAGTGGTGTGGCGCTCTATTCTCTCTGCCTACCCCTGCGGGGAAGCGGCGTGATGGTTAGTTAGTATTTAATCAACCTATAATACTTATTTTGCCATATATTCTACCATACAAAAACCGTTTACCACATAGAATTCCCAACCATTTCAAAATTCAACCATCTCATTTTTTTAAATTATCCAAATAAATGTGTTTTTGTTTTGATATCAGATAAATATGTAATCAGCCATTTTGTCACAAAAATTAAGTGATAAAGTCAAAAAAAAACATCAGCCTTTTGCAATCAGGATAACAAGACATCAAGCGACATTTTTACCAAAATACAGGACTATAGAGCAAATAAATTCATATAATTTTCCGTTTGATAATATTTTTAAGATCTTCAAACTAGTAAATAATGTTGATAAGTGTAAATTATTGAAATTTAAAAACCTATATGTGACCACTTATTGAGTTTTACTTTTCATAACTAGTTTCGGAAATACTAGATGTTTTCGTCGATAGGTGATCACAAAAACTAATGATCTAACTAGTGGTCTAATACAAGTGTCTTATTTTTAATAATCAACGTACTATTCCACAATGCCAAATCAATAAATATGAAAAATATGAATATCGAATTTTTAAAATTTTGAAATAAAAGGAGAATGCTACATCTTGGTTCAAAGCTCATTTTAAATGATGACATGTATTTCAACGAATTTTATTAAAGAATATATTTTGGATAGACATTTTAAGTGCCATAAATTCGAAAAAGCTACGCAACTAAATTATTTTGAAAGTATTTTTAACAATGTCCCCATTTCTATAAAATACAAAAAATACAGAGAGCAAAACCATCATGCAACGGCGTAAAAGAGATATATTGCAAGGAAACCAGTGGAAACGATCTTCCCTCGAATTTATTTTCGGTGAGAATTTTTTAAGGTTTTTTCCGCCCCAACTTAGCTGATCCTTTTTATTTGAAACAATTACGCTAATGTATACGAGAATCCACTGCATGTAATTTATCCCAGCTCTTACAAGAGAACTCCGCTTAGTTCAGGATGTGACGAGTGAAAAACAAAAATTATACCAAAAATAAAGCATCCTCTTAACACGTTAAGTGCTCTGCTGATTTAAAATGTTATTTTATTTTTTTAAATAGTTATATATGCATTTATTATTTATATCAACATACAATAACAATATATAATTATATAAAGTGGACTTACTAACTATCCATCAGGCAGCTTTACCGCAGGAGTAGAGAAAGAGAATATAACGCCATCCCATTTTATCTTTGCAAACATTCTTCGTCTCCTCCATATTCGTGCATTTCCTCATACATACTCGCCGATTATTTTGACTTCTGAGCCCCCCACTTTCAAGTATTTGACGTACTTTTCAAGACAAGTTTGATCTTCTTCTGCTCCTTATTTCAACTACATTCGACTCATAAGTTGGTTCTTTCCAGCTTTATTCTTTCCACGTGTCCAAACCATCTCAACATACCTATATTAATTTAATAGGTTATGCTTATCTCAGTCTTGCATTCTTGTTCATATGCAGTACCAAATAATAATTCTGTAGATCAGTTTTAAGACGAACCTGTATTCAACCATCTTCTGGTAAGGACAGTTGCTAAAGCTTCATGTAACATTAACACACACTTGCTCTTGAAATACTAGTCATGTGCGATGTTAGTCTGTTCAAATATCAAAATGTACTTACTGTCGAAGGGTCTCATAGAGTGATTTTTTTGGATCGTTACGGGAGATAAAAACATGAAATAGTTATTACAAAAATGATATAAAATAAATTATTTTAATCATACTTTAATAATTCAGTAAATAATTAATAATTCATAAATCAGTTTGATATGATATACCTATACGATGAAAAATAAATACGAAAAATGTTAAATGATATTTATAAAACAAACAAAAAAATACTAGAAGTATTATGCATCTGGAGGTGTTAAATATTTCGAGTTAAAATTAGATCTCTTCCGTAAGTGCCTTAAGTAAGTCTGCAGATGGAATAAATAATGTTTCCCGAAAAAAACTTTCAAGAAAATTCATAAACCTTTTTTTTCTTATTGTAACGAAGGTATTCATTATGGAATGCTCTAATGAAATTATCGCGAGATTAGTGAAATCGCTTAAACGAAAAGAAAATTATAAAAGGATGCCTGCAAGTTTTATTGGGAGTATGTAATCTATTCAACTTAATTTTTTAGATTTGACAAAAGACACGCTGAGAATGAATAGTAAATTACATTTTTAAGATCATGTTTGAATTGAAACATATTGTTATGAGTAGGTGACGGAAAAAATTTGAATGTTTATAAAACTACTATTTTAAGAAGGTACCAATATTGATGAAACTTCTATTTTAAATACCACAATGTTAGAAGTGCTTTATAAATATTTTTTTATCTATAATGCTTAAAATATGTAAATTTATCCCGTATTATCCTGATGTATGTATGCATGTATTTACTAAACGCGCGTTATTTTGTTCGAAACTCTCGTTTTTATTTGTTCGTTTGTTTTTTTTTTTAATGTTTAAGTATGTTACAATGATTAAAGAAAACATGTTTTTTACCACTTGAGTTTTTTTATAGACTACATGTTTCAGAAGTTAAACTTCCATCATTCAGGTCTGTATAATAACTAAAATATAAAATATAAAATTGTTCTATAAATAAGGAGAGGGTAAAGTAAGGGGTCAAAAGTTTAACTTCTGAAACATGTAGTCTATAATAAAACTCAAGTGGTAAAAAACGAAGTGTTTTCTTTAATCATTGTAACGTGTCTTACCACAAAGTTAATGCAGAAACAATACATAAAATATATTAAGTATGTTTGTTAAAGGAAGGCGTACATTTATTAATTCTAAACCTCTTAAAAATCAAAACAAATTCGAGTTATATTTGTGCCACAAATTTTTGTTAGAGCTTGATATGAGCGCTCTTGGGGTAGTATTCTATGAAAATGGAGCATTATAAATTATTGAAATGTAATATTTTATTACAATAATTTTTTCAAAAATGGCTATAGCTCTGAATTTTGAATAAACTTACCCGTTAGCTTTACTTAAGCTCGGTATTATTGATATAAGAGCATGTACGCCTATGAATATTAATACCACGGGAAATGATGTCAAGTGCTATGTACCGCGCTACATGGTGCAATAACGTTTATCACTACTCCATGGGATGCTGTAATATCATCTCCGAAGATGTAACGATCATTTCGTTATGAAGTTAACGGTATCTAACGGCCGTTGCTCCGTTACTGCAGGAGTAATGACCGTATCAACAGCATAAAGATGGGAGCTCATGTTACATTATTCGACGTTATAGTTGCTTTCACATTTTGCAAACATCAAAATTGTGTAAATATGAAATGTGAATCAGTAAACTCCCAGTAGGTTTAAACGGGCTTTGAAAATTATATATATATATATAAACATATATATATATTTATATATATATATATATGTATATATATATATATATATATATATATATATATATATATATATATATATATATATATATATATATATATATATATATATATATATATATATATATATATATATATATATATATATATATATATATATATATATATATATATATATATATATATATATATATATATATATATATATATATATATATTGTATATGTATAATAATGATAATCCACATTAAAAAAAACTCATAGTATAATTGAAGAAAATCCACACTTGTGAACAAGTATTTGGACACACTCAAAATGTTGTACGTGAAATTTAAATAAAAATGAATAGATATTGTAACAATGTGGCTTTTGAATCAATTTACCTATTTATTTGCATTTATTATTTAAAATAATTATTTGGTTAGTGTCGCGATACCTAATTTGACGAATTTGATACCTATTTCTAATAACGAGCGGCTAAGGCTCATAGAAATTGTAAAAAAATTAAGAATTTTCGGTAATGGCAAAAACACAGATACACCTGTTTTTAAATTAAAAAACTCCCCCTTTACAATTGAGTGACATTTTTACTAAGGACTTAAATGTTTCTTTGTTTTTATTTTCATATTTAAATTTACTAAATAAAATTTAAAAAAATAAGTTTAATTTATATTTGAAGCACTAACTTTTTGATTTTCCATTTTTATAATTAAATTGTAAACTTGTTTATTTTTTTTTATATTTATAGTGTTTTTAAAACAAAGTATTTTAATTATAAAAATTTATCACTGAAAATTTTCCCTAATGAACAATGTTTGTTTACTCACTAAGATAAAAATAAGTCGTAAAAAACTATTTTCAATTTACAAATGGATGAATGTTAAAATACCTGAATACGGATTAAAAAACTAACTTGTAAAATATAATTGATGAAAAGCACATCGTTAGAACTCGGCTTTGCTGATTCAACTAACGTTCGTTATAACGGACAACGGAGCTCGTTGTTACAGTTTTTAATTTCGTTAGAACAACAGCCACCCTTCCCCGTACGAACCCATACGAGGCGACTCGCCTAGGGGCCGACGGCGTTATTTCTTTGCCTCGTCTACGCCGTCTAACGGCCGTTGCGACGCTATAACGGCCGTTATAATAGTCTTTGTGCCATCAAATATTTTCGCGTTGTCGAATTTCTCTCGGGATACCGAACAGTTAAGACATTTTATCGAAATTGGCGCTAAATACAATGGATACTTTTTAAGTGAAAATGAATCGAATGAAAAAAAATCGATTTTAAGAAGACGGATACCGAGAAATACGATTAAAGGACAAACTTACCATCACGCTGTTTCTCTTCAGGGGTAGGCGGAGAGAATAGAACGCCACACCAATCTGTCTCTGCAAAAAATATTTGCCTCTTCAACATTCATGCAGAGGAAGACCGAGAGAAACTTGACACGATCAGGTATGTCAAATACTTGAAACCGGCCGAATAAGGAGTCAAAATGATTAGCGGGTATGTATGAGGAGATGCGTGATTGTGGAAGAGGTAAAAAATATTTGCAAAGATAGAGTGTTATGGGATTCTTTTCTTTCCGCCTACCCCTGTGGGAAGCGGCGTGATGGTTAGTTTGTTAGTTTGTTAGTTACATTCATGTATCTTCTATTTATATGCCCTCAAAGTTTTTCAAATACTTGAATATGCTTTGTTTTCCTTGGTCTTCTTCTGTTCTATTACGAACTACATTCGCCTCATAATTAATTTTAATTTTATTTTTTTCATATATATGGAAAATATTTGCTTTTTGATCCAAAGATTTAAAAAAAGATTAAACGGAATTTAACCATAAATACAGGGTGAATACATTATTATCCTATATAAAAAATATATATATGAACAGGGTAGTCTTTATAGCCATCTAGAAAATAAAACGGTTAAAAGTACGAAGTAAAATAAAGGTTGGCTCCTAAAATAAAGAACTAGAAGCCGCGTATGAGCCATGATGTCAAAATGATTCGCAAAAATACAGCGTCATTACTGAATAGTTAGTGATTTAATTAAAACCGCTAACTCTTGTAAGGATAGTAATTAATCACGCCGCCACTGTGCGCCCGACGCGCCCAATCCGTCAAGCTGCGGATGGTTTTTGTGGTGGAAATGTCGCATTAGCCAGTGGCGGAGTGAAATTGAAAAATCTAGTAAACCGCACAACCGCCACATTGTTAGCGCCCAAATAGCGCTTCTTTGTACTCCAAAGGTATTCAAAGTAGGTGCTTTATAACAACATGCTGCCTTATTTTTATCAATTCGCAAGTTACGAGAATTTAAAAATGGAATAAATTGTTATATATTAGAAACAGTTTTTAATGAAAATTAACAGCAAGTTTATAAAAAAAAACTACGTTCAAACATTTATCATATTTCGTTTTAACAATCTACTTTTATCTGTTTTTTTATTATTCTATACTTCACTTCCATACATAAGGTTGGAACCAGGACTCCACTGCGTTCTTCAAATTTAGGTTTCTGGCCGGTTTTTATATGTAATAACTGAAAATAATAATAATTTAATGCATCATTCACTCTGTTTCATATTAAAAAAACAACAGCAACAACACATATAAAACAAAACACTTAAAGAATAAACATAAAATAAAGCCAATTACGGCTAACCACAGAAACACAAAAGTAGTAGTACAAAATATCTAGTGTAGATCTAGCAAATAAACGCGTATTTATGCGGGTGAATGTGCACGTGTGAAGTGTGTAAGAGGGTGTGTGTGTGTGTGTATGTGAGATGTTGATTCTAGTAGAGACTTACATTCGATGGAGAGAAAGATATTTTAATGATCTTCAGCGAACAAATATGCTTTTATAAAAAAAAACCTAGATCTTTTATAAGTATGTCAATCCGTTTTATTTTGTTGGGTAATATATCCAAAATTAAACACGGTTATTGGATTGAATTCTAATTTTATTTACATGTATATAATACTATGTGACGCGTTTCGTTTTATTAAGACATTATCAAACAGTCGTAGTGTTTGATAATAAGGAGTGTTTGGGAGGATAATAGGGGATCATAGGGAGTGTTTGATAATGTCTTAATAAGACGTAACGCGTCACATATTATCATATGTATGTAAATAAAAGTAGAATTCAATCCAATAACCGTGTTGAATTTTAGTTATATTACCCAACAACCCAAAATGGAATTCTACCAACTGTCTGCAGTAACAATAGATAAATCCGTTTGTTTTCCTTTTTTGAGAGTTTCTTTATATTTCCATAGACCGTGCAGTTCCGAATGCGCCCCTACGACCTACCCTTATTATTACAGCTGTGTTGCGGTCGGCCGCGCGGAATCTATTAAACGGGAAATCCCCGGAGCAGGACCGCACGTCCCCGTGGCGGGTTTCGGGTGTCACCCTCATAATACAACTCATTTGTTTAGAGCCTTTCAAACGTGAAATGAAACATATCATTATGTACTCGCACGGCCCGAAACACAAACGAAAAGTTGCGAGCGCAACTTCCTTATTTATATGCTGAGGATCATAATTATCTACAATGGAGTTTGTCGTTAGCTTCCCGCAGGAAGTCTCGTGATTGGAATGAATTTGTTTCTAGCAATTTGTATTTAGATACATTTATATGTGACATTCGCAATTTTACATATGATTGAAGACCACATTACTCAAATTTGTAGAATATGTTTTAACTAAGCACAATTGGTTTTTCCCTTCGATCTCAAGTAAACAAGCTTAATAAAATTGCATAATTTATTATTGAATTCATTAAATTACATATCCCTATAGCACTAGAAGCAGTATAGTCACATTTTTTATGAAAGTTGTTATAATCATATATCTTCGGCATTTTTTTATTATTTTAAATTACAGAATTTCTTAATAAATATAAATATTTGACTCTTGCCCTAGCCGCTAAGAACGTATGACTTTAAATTTGCTCTAGTATTATGGAATTGTTTTCAAAGCTTTCTTTCTTGTTTATATTCATACAATTCTGCAATTTTATATCTTCCTTACACATATAAAAGCACATTTTGGTTTTTGTACTTGCGAACTGGTATTAAGCTAGCGTTAGAATATCTACATATATATATATACATATATATATATTGAATTAATTTTGAAAGTTTTATCCTTGTCTTTGAATTTGAGACACTTCCAGTATATGTCAATCCAAATTTATATTATATATCAAAAGAAGAGTTAAAAGTCTAGTGGCTGATTTGATAAATGCAAAAAGTTTGAACACATAAATTTGAATACCATATTTATTATTTTGGGGAATTTAGTCATAAATATTTTATTTAAATTTAATAAATACAAACACATGTTTAGCAAATAAAATTTTCAGTTCTTCTATAAGAATTGCCAAAGAAATCTTTCAATTAATATTTTTTATAAAATACTTACCGTCCATTACTACAAAATTTTATTTTTACGATACACATAGATATTTTATTTATTGTTTTGGCATTAACTTTGTGGTAAGACACGTTACAATGATTAAAGAAAACACTTGCTTTTTACCACTTGAGTTTTATTATAGACTACATGTTTCAGAAGTTAAACTTCCATCATTCATGATGGAAGTTTAACTTCTGAAACATGTAGTCTATAATAAAACTCAAGTGATAAAAAACAAGTGTTTTCTTTAATCATACACATAGATTGTCAAATCAGCACAATTTTTTTATAAATGGATATAATTAATGCAAAATAAATGTGTGCTATCTTCTTCGTCTCAATAGAATCAGCCAAAGAGAGCATCATTGGCATCAGAGATCAACTATCTTCCAGAGAAGTATTTTGCGTAGGTATTATCATTGTTACTTTGTTTTAAGAAAATTGTGTAAAATTCTTCTGAGAAAATATTCTGAAAAATACTTTCGGATCCCAGGAAAATAGCAGGGTGAAGAGTAGAAAGTTTGGAGCGACACGCATAGTTCACGATTAGCGTGGTATTCCAGCATGGAGGCGGCCAGTAAATTCTTCTTAGCCTAATATTGAGTACACGTCACCCCTCTTCGCAGCCTTAACACGACTCCATGTTTAGAAGCATCGCGCGTACGTCAACGCAAAGAAAAAGATTTTCGGATATATTCAAAATAAAAAAGAGCTTATATTCATTATTATTTGAAGTACATAAATTAATTAAGGTATTTATCAATTTGGTTTTTAACGGAATCGACATTTTGATCAGTAAACTAAATAAAATGTCTATTAGTTTTATTAACATCTCAGCATGAAGAATATGGATAGACTAAGCTTCACATACAGTATTTGAAAATGATGCGGAACGCATCGAAACACGTGTCACAATATATTTAAGTATTAGTAGTAGTTACTAAGTAAAACTTAAGTCTCAGTATTAACAGGGGTTATTACCTTTCATAGACCGGTCAAGTGATCATTTCCCATACGTGCAACATTTGTACATTCTATCCATGGTTTATAATCACAAAACTCAAATTTTGGGAAATCCTATATAATATATAATCAATCTCAGGGCACAGTACATACTCGTATGAGTTTACATTAGCCATTACCAAAGTAGATTACCAGGCGTGAATAAAGCACTCAAGATTACATAACTGTATTCGTATTAATATGTCACCGGAACACCGTTAATGTACATTTTTTATTTTACTATTTGTAAATACGACATAAAAAACTATTTTAATCAGAGCATGGTAAAACATACAATTATTTCGAATACTTTTTTAAATAATTATTTGCTTTATTTGCCGTACCAGCCACAGATATTTTATTTATTGTTTTGGCATTTACGTTTAGGCCTGAAAATGGAAGCTTAGCTTCCGAAACTAGTCGTCATAAAATAAACTCAAGTAGTAAAAAAAACAAGTGTTTTCCAAAATAATATTATTTCAAATTATTGTTTTTGATATTACAAATAAAAAAAATTAATTGTTTTTGATTTTTTTGGAATTTCGCAAATTGTATGTTACTCTGTACTAGGGTTGAGGGTATAAGCGAACTGGAATGTAAGTATTTGCACTAATGTATGTGAGTTTTCCAGAATCGTGTGTGTACACAGTTCGGAGATATGTTAGTTCTCGAACCTCCGTTACGACCCCGACCCTGGGCACCATTATTCCTGGTTTCCCGGTAGAAAAACCGAACCAAATAAGGCGAAATAGGGACGAAACGGGGAACGAGGACGGCGCGAAGGCAAACAAGAAGCGCTAGAATGTCGCCTTGATGGCATGGGAGAGGGTTAATGCGTTCTTTCCTGGCATATTGGAAAGAAAGTGACTCGAATCTTATTGGATGTGTTACAGCGTACCTTCTTTTTCAGGTGGATGCCCCTAGAATGTAAGGATAATGAGAAAATGATATTTTTATTTTATTTTTTAACATCCTTAACAACATTTGAGTGTGTCCAAACACGCTTAACAAATCTGTATTATCTCCAATTAGGAGTTATTTTATTTAATTAAAAGTGTAACATGATTTTAAAATCACTGTAAATATTTTATTATAACTTAATTATAATGTCTACCGGTTTCGAAGCTAACCGCTTCTTTATCAACATTGATTGTTACTGAATAATCAGCCTTGATAAAGAAACGGTTAGCTTCGAAACCGGTAGAAATTATAATTAAGTTATAATAAAACATTTGTAGTAATTTTATAACAAAGTGGAATTTTAATTATAAAATGGAAAATCACAAAGTTCGTGTTTAAAACATAAATTTTATTTATTTTATACATCATTTTTAGACATTTAAGCATAGGGAAGAATAATATGGAAGTCAAGGCATCTACAGGGCTTAAAACCAAGTCTATGACGGTAGTGAGATAGACTTTTTTTTTTCAATTATGTTAAGATGTACAAAAATCATTTTTAACCACTTATTTTATTGATTTAAAACGATGAATTGAGCAAATCAAACATTTAATTACCCAAATTGATAAAGATCAAATAAATATTATTTGATTTTTTAAATCAGAACTGAACAGATCAAAATACAAAAAAAAAAACAAAAAACAATTTTCATTATTTCAATCTAAGTTTTATTGGTAAATACCACTCTTTCTTAAAATCTATTGCAACGCTTGCTTTAATGCATTTACAATGACATTACGAGCAGTACTTTCGCTTAGCTAGAGAGCCAAAACGTTATTGAAATGTTCATAAATGTGTAATATTAACTATTATTTGTCCGCCTCCGTGACGTAATGATCAGCGTCATTAGCTACCGTGGTGGAGGTCCTGGGTTCGATTCCCAGGGATATTTATTTAATATTACCCTGGACTGGTTCCTGAAGCGCAAGAGTGATCACCTTGCCTTCATGTAAGTAATGATCAACATAACACTGCGTCAATTCGATGCAGTGCCCTAAGTACCATTGGGTGCGGATAAGGGTTATAGGTATAATAAGTAGTACCAAAGCATGTTTTAATTTAAATACAAAAAAGCTTAAAAATCTTAAAAAGCTACTACGCCGTTTAGTAGACAGAGAGAATAGAACGCCCCACAACCCTGTTTTTGCAAATAATCTTCTTCTCTTTTATATTCATGCATCTCCTCACACCCACCGATTATTCCGACTCCTGACCCGGCCACTTCAATCATTCGTAATATTTTTATGTCTGGGTTTCTTCTGCTCTTTCATTAAAAAATAGTAATAAATAACTGTATCACTTTATACATTTGTTTGATCATTTTGTCTGTTATTTAACATCCATATTCCATTAATTTTTGAAAGATATAAATAATATGCACTGCTGTTGGATTTCTTTCATATGTTACTTATAATTTTGATAGTTGTAGATACATAGAATCTCGGCTGATGGTAGTGGTCTTAATTATAAGTATCAGAAAATAAAGGCGTATAAATATGTTTTTTTTCTACTATTCGTACAATTTACTATTCGTACAATTTAATTAGCCCTATCATAAATAAAAAATTAACTTAAAAATCTTTTGACTTTTTAAAAACCTTTAAAAAGCACATTTTTACATACAAGCATTTCCCTATTTATACCAATGTCACAATAAGCATTCAAATACGATGAAAATATAAGTGCATGATATATTACAAAATAAGGCATCAGCAGTCGGCACGAATCTTGAAGTCTTCCTGAATTATGTTGGAATTATAGTCTAGTGTTTGACTAAATATTCCGCCACTTTGCATATCATCGCCTAACAGCTTCAAGTTATGTAAATAGCTTGGATTCGATTCCTGTCGACGGAAATGTAAATTTAAATGGTTTCAGATGTTTGTTGACACTTGAAAATATTTAAAGTCGATTTTGAGTAATATTAAATGTGCCACCACGCATTTTTGGGATATTTCTCTCAAAAATTCAAATTCTATGAAATTGTACGGGTATTTTACCTGAAACATAAATTATTTTTGGGCACCAATGTAATCAATAATCTTCGAAATAATTTTAAGGTCCGCTTAGAATTGATTTATTTTTTATATATTTTAATGTAGTGTTTAGTCATATTTTCTTATTTTGTTTTTACCTTATGTTTTTTTTTTATAATTTCACATTTGTTATTTTTTCTCATTTCTTATATTTACTCATTTGTTTTTTTTTTAAATATGCTTCTTACCGTGTGTTTCTCTCATTTTTTTCTTTTAAATATGCATTTTATGCCTATTTATTATATCTGTTTATTGTTTTTATATTTTTCCATGTATTAGTTTTGGTTATTTAAAAAAAAATGTTGCTTTATTATTTGTGTTCTAGTCCTGTTAACCTAAATCGCATGTCCTAAAAATGAGAAATAGAAATTACTCATCAGGAATATTTTTACATAGGAGTATTTTTTTACATCTTAGCATAGGTTAAGAAAAATATGTATGTATGGGCGTTTACAAGGCTTACGACATGTTTCATTTAACATTCCACCCATAATTGAAAACCATGAATATTTAGTTTTTCTTGAAATTTATATAAAATTAAATCATCACTCAAACCAGCCTATGAACCAACTCAAACCATCTATAGTCTTAAGGCATGTCATTACCCAAAATTCCATATTTTTCTTAATATTTTTTAAGATGCTTAAATAAAAATAACGTTAGAGGTTTAATAGGACGTAAAGGAAACATATTATTTATGAAGTTTTTTTTTAAGACGTTTTACTTTTTTCTAAAAAAAATAGTGTTTCTTAACTAAAAAAACTTTTACATCAATTGTCTGATAAATCTGAATGATTTTTAAAAAAATATTCAGTTTATTTTTCTTAATTTAAAATCATTTGCTTACTTTATGTTTCAACTTATATTTAAATGCCATAGTTTAAAAACGCTTAAGAAAATATTCAAATATTTTTTTAAAGAAAAGTTATGTTTTATTGAAATATCACATTTTTAAATTATCATACTAGAAATCTCTTGAACATGTGCATGCCTTTAGTGAGATTTTTCAAAAAGTGTTGGGAACTTTGTTTTAAAGTTACAGTAAGAACGTGTCCTTCTCTCTACAACAAATCTTTATTCGCCCTAAGTGCTGCCATGCGAGTAACATAAAGTCCTTAGAAAAGAGCTATAATATAAAGCTACTGTGGAAAAAGAAGCAATATACGGTGGTTAAAAAAATATGATCACTAAAAAAGTTTTAATGTATATAAACCATCGTATCAAGTAACAAAAAAATCCCCGATACTAAATTACCAGTCTTTCAATTTATTTTATTCCGCTCCCTTTGTAAAGCATACGGAGTCCACAAACTGTCTCCGAGCTTTTCTGTCGGCTGCCAGCTGTTTTGCATCCTCCCAAGTTAGTTCTGACGAGAACTGCTGACGAATTGTCAGCTGTGGTCGTCCTGGGCGGCGCGAACCTGATGCCTTGTGTAAGAGGCAAGCTTGATTAAGGCTCTCGGGAGGCATGTGGAGTACATGGTCAAGCTAGTACATGCTCTGGGCCCTTGTAAGGTGCCAAGTTTCAAAGACGTATAAGAGAACAGGAGCAATGCAGGCATTGTACAGGCGGTATTTGGTTTTCACCGAGTATAAATCCGATCTCCAGACAATTTTCATACTGTAAAATACTATAAAAAATTTATATTTTATATTATAAAAGTAATAAAATAAAATTATTATATTTTATAAGTAAGAATGGTAAATTCAAATTAACTTTCCATTCTTGAAATTTTATTATTCCTTTAAGACCTCCCAAAAATTTAGACTAAGCTTCACATAATACGTCATGATAAAAAATATATCAAAACTCTTGTCTCTAAGCATTTTTAGAAATCATGGTGTTTAACTTGATATAAAGATTTTCAGGGCGTTTTATTTATTTAATTACAAAAAGGCGGTTAATTCGATATTTATCACCCAGGAATGAATATTTATTTTTTATAAGAACTTTTTTTTGATATCATAATATTATTTATAATACGTCTATATGTTTTGTGATATCGTGTTTATGAAACTACTGGTGTGCATTTTAAGCTGAGATAAGCCTTAAGAGTAGCCGTTGGATATATTATGCTTCCGGTCGATGAACCGTGTCAAAGAGAAACGGATATATTTAAAATAAAACGGTAAACTGTATCTTTTCATTTTAAAAATAATATTCATATTTGGGATCAAATACAATACTATCCTTCCAATGTTCAGCAAGAAGATGGGGGAAAAAATAACATGCCGCTTTTTGAACATAAAAAAAATATTGCACAAAAATTTCATAACTTAACCTTTTTTTGAAGACACTCTTTTGAAACTCTTGAATCTAGTGCGAAAAGAAGAGAAAAAATAATAAGTATCATGTACATATCTTATACCTTTGTGATTTTGTATCTTACAACATAAGAAAATAGCTACGTTATAAAATCAGTATGAACTTTTTTAACAAGTATTTGGACACACTCAAAATGTTGTAAATAAATTAACTGGTCAAATTATAAGGTAAAGTTATAAAAATGAAAATGATATTTTCTGGCGTTTCTCATGCATGTGATTATAATCCAGGATTTGGATCTCACACACTACTGATATAAGAGTTTCTGCTTAGTAAAAAGCTTCTTTTTATCTCACCAATAGATATCTTTAGTGAAGTTCTAGTGATTAAATAATAATGTTTCCGAATTGGTTCATATATATATAGAACTTCCAAGAATTTGAGTAGTGTGGTTGTCAATAATGGGTTGAATTGGTAAATGTTACACATGTGAAAAGTGATCACTTAATGACCAGACTTACATATTCTTCTTCATCTTTGATAAGATGTAAAACAAATAATATGATAAATTAAAATATGAAATAAACGAGGATTAAATATGTTATGTATGTATTTATCCTAAAAAGATCACTAATGCCAGCGAAATATCAGTTCATTACTTCTAAAATCCTCTTAAAAACATCTGTCTTTTTTCGTTCAATTATAAATTTAAACACAATAGGTGCTACGTTTCAGTCGAGACACCTGATATATACCTTATACCTTATATATACCTTATATTGTTATATCATCCGTAGGGCGAGTAATCCAGTGTCTGATAAATGTCGAAAAAAAATAATTTATTAAAATAAGCATTTAAAAGTTTTTAATTAAAAATAGTAAAGCTACTTATCCGGTTATTTGAACGGAAATCTAGCGGGATTGCTTACTAACACACAAACCCTTATTTCTTAGGATTTGTACCATAAGAATCCTTTAAAATATTTGTAAAAAAAGTCCCTACGCAGTATTCAAGTATGAGTGTATTTTATATCAAAAAAACTAAATCTTAAATATGTTTTAGAAGAGAAAATGGAATCCTACGATGTAAAAGCTTTCTGTTTGAAATTCCCACCAATAGCAATAAATTTCACTCAGTAACTAAACGCGCGAGCTTGCGGCCCTACATTCTAAACTACAATATATCTAGACTGGTTGTTAAGCTAATGTGGCTTTAGTTATTTAGATAAATAAGTTTCATATTGCCACGACACGGGTCTATGATTTATCTGCGACTGAGGTAGAAAAAAAAAGAACACGGAATTGTGCGTGCTTTAAAACTTTGATAGAATCAGATTTGTTTTTATTAGTTAACCTGTTTATTGGCTTAAGTGAGTTAACTTGTTATGCTTTTCCCTAAAAGGTTGAAAAATTCTTACGATTTGAGTAATAATGCAGAAATATTTAAATAAATATGGCGTGTCAACGATGTGTTGTTTGGAAAAAAAAGCAAATAAATAAAAATGAATTAAATGACGATTCATAACATTTAGAGTATCACCAATTTTTTCCAATAAAGAGTTATATGTTTCAAGATTTTTATTGATATCTAAGCAACGCTGAATTGAATACAGTCAAAATGCGATCTCACAGAAAAATGTGCGACAAAACGATGTATGATAGATGTGCGAATAGTGAAATAAGGAAGGAATGCAAAGCTGAGATAAGCATTATCGATAAAATTAAGAAAGGTGTGTTGAGATAGTTTGATAGAAGGTGTTCAGGTTAGGAGTCGTAATAATTGGCGGGTATGTAAGAGCAGATGCATGAACGTGGAAGAGGCGAAAAATGTTTGCAAAGACAGAGTGGTGTGGCGTTCTATTCTCTCTGCCTACCACTGCGGGGAAGCGGCGTGATGGTTAGTTAGTTAGTTAGTTAGCTCAATAAGTTTATTGAGGTAGGAATATAGAAGTCTTTGTATTTACAAGACTTGTAAGCTATCAATGTCTAGCTAGACTGTGTAACATTCACCGTTGTACCCATGATTAGCCATCATGTTATTTAAATTTATGAAAGTTATATTTGCAATTCAATTGAAAAGATCAACTGCATTATTCAAGTAAACTGAATCTGCGATATCTATGATTGAAATTGTAACATAAGCCTTCATGAAATGTACATAAAACTCTTTCCCGAATTATTTTTCTATTATTTGATTCTTATTGCACTCATTTTAAGACCAGTTTTTATTCACACTGTGCGTGTTAACGTAATGTTATATAAAAAAGGCAAAATGTTTAAATTTTTGGTAGATTCTATTTTTATAAGAAATGTTAAATTTACTCCACTTTAGAGTTATTTTTATCATGATATTGATTGATATCTCAACAAAGCTGAACAAAGCTTTTTAGGTAGAAATGTCAATATCTAAGTAATTACAGGGCTTACGATAATTGGCCTATAATTGACTTGTTTAAATTGATCACACGTTACCTTTCGTATTATTACATTTATCGTTCTAAATATTTTAAATCTCTCTTTGATAGTTCTCTTCATATATCGCTCACTCCTTTCAAGAACGTCATAAATCAAAAAACTCGATTTTTCAGGAGAACGTTTTTAAAGTTTAAAAATATAATACAATGTATTAAAAATAAATATCAAGCCACTTACTGAACTTTTTACTGTGCAACAGATCTTTTTAAGTAAAACCTGAAGGTTGTTTCTCCATTTGAAAAATATTTAGTTTATTTAAAAAAATAATTAAACAATACCTTTTCTTCAAAATGCAAAAACAACACTTTCTGCCCTGAGGCGGGTAAATATTAAGTTAAAAATATGCCACTTCTGCTGGGATAAAGTAAATTTTTTGGGCATTCCGAAAACATGCACAACTGAAAATTGACAAATTTTGATTTATGACGTTCTTGAAAGGAGTGAGCGATATGTTAAAATATCAATGAAAATTTTGATAAAGAAGATTGATAAACACGTGTGATAAAAGATTGCATAAAATACTGGTATTTACTAAGAAAATCTGATATTTCATGAATAATTATATTACAGAAAAAAAAGACAGTTGATTAAAGGAACAAAAATAATTAGCGGGTTAGGAATTAATCATTTATTATTAAAGACAATATTTCAGCCGAATAGTCTGAATGTGTAAAACTTCAATTTATTTATATTAGCTTATTTATTTGCGAAGTTTTAAAAGTAAACAGAAAGCACAACACTTAGTGAAAAATGAGCGTGGATTGGGATGAGTCAAATTAATACCATAAATAAGGAAGATAAATTTAATGGCCACTAATGGATTCGTCCACTGAGCGTGACGTAATACATTTTGTACCACCATTACGTTTTACGATAGTGAAATATTAGGATTGGAATGGATGCCACTTGGAAATTATCTTGTCACAAGAGGCAATAAAAGAATTTGTGAATATTCATAAATTTTTTTCAGTGCATCAATTTAAGACTGTAATTTTTGATGGGATAATTTATGTGGAAAAAAACGTTGTATGTGATATATTTAAGGGGCTGTAGGATGGCTTTAGATGATCCATAAAAAAAGTGGCTTGATACTTTAATTTCTTGTATTAAACAACGTAAATTTCACCGCCTTTACATTTTTTACCTCATATGCTATACATACTTCCCTCCTATCGATTTCCCTCACAAAAAAATAGTAATGACGAATGAGATGCCTCACACAAATCTACATATGTGAGCATTAAATATTGTAAAAATAAACGATTTTTCTAATCAACTTTACTTGTTAAATACTACTATTTCGTAAAATGTAATGCCACGTGTTTCGATGCATGATGAGCAATGAATCAAAATACGTATGGAAAATCAAATAGATTTTAAGACAAAGTGGTATTTACTTAGTAAAACTTAAATTTGAAATGCATAGATATTACCACAAAATGATTGCCAAATCAATAAATGAAATTTGTCTATTTTTGAATCGCTTGTCAATGGTAGGATAGCTCACCCAGAACTTTAAGTGTTGCTTTATTTAAAACGCTGAAATAGCAAAATATAGTAATAATTTAATTAAATCACAAGCAATACACCAAAATTTTAAACTCATTTAATAAACACGGTATTAAATACACAGTTTGCATTTGAGATTTTCTAAAATAAAATATTTTCCCGCCTTGGGAAAAAGGAAACAAGTGAACGTGACAAAATTAAGTCGGCACTTAAATCTCACATCTGAAGTCAGTTGGAAAATTTTGCGCCAGACGAAGGGTACGTATAAAAGATAGAATAATATTTGTTATAACAAGTTATTCAACCGTTCCTTCATCCTGCACGTTTCTTCAAAACTATCCTGATCTTCAAACATTTGCAGTCGTTCCCAAGTAAAACATTTGTATTTCTTGAATATATTATGCAAGTACAAGAAGGATTTAGATGCCTTCTTTAAAATGTATAAGCAAAATCAGTTATGTCCTCTCTTATAAATATACTCGTATAAGTATGAGCTTGTTTTAATCAAAATTTTCTTGATATTCAAGTTTCATCATATTTTGACACGTATGATTTTAATAGTCGTGTAAAATAACATATACCGTTCTACAGTTATGAATAACACAAGCATAACTAAGAAACTGCAAAAAAAATAAGAAAAACATTTCTTCGTTTAATTATGTGCCTCAACATCAAAAAAGTTCAAATATTTTGTTTGTACATTAAATGCACTGTTGACTTTGTGACATGGTAATATAACACTCACCATATCATTCATCGTTCATATGGTGGTATTACACAAAGCAAATGATGAATGATAAGGAGAGTGCTTAAAAATACTTATTTTAACTTATTATAAAACATATTTATATCGACAAAACTTTTTTTCGTCAAATGTTTTCTTATTGTAACAACGAATATTTCAATTGTTATCTGTTAGGTTTATTATTATAAATAGGAATTAAGTGGTGTTAGAGTGGACTCTAACTTAGATGTTTGGCACGGAGTTCACTATGATAACCCCGGGACCACAACCTGATTCTAGTTTCTAATGGTACGAGGAAATTAATCGTAAATCCATACAGAGAAACAAATTACATTTTTGACTTTTTGTTTTTTAGAAATAAATAAAAATGTTAAATGTTTTTTTTTTTACAATAAATAAAAACAATTATGTTTTGCTTCTCTTATGAATATTTGACGTTCTTCGTACCTACAGTTTTAATACAAAAGAAATGTATGAATATATTTATTTTTAAATAAAATAAAATTTTATTTTGTATATTAAAAGCATTGTTAACTTTGTCGTATGGTAATATAACACTCTCCTTATCATTCATCGTTCGCTTTGTGTAATACCACTTTAAAATAATGAATAAGACACTTTTTTTTTAACTACCGGTTTCGGAATTATCATTCGGAATAGTCATTAAAATTAAATTGTAACGGTCTGACATTAATACGAAAATAAAAATTATTTCAAAAAATATGTTTTTTTAAATAACAGACCGTAATAATTTCATTTTAATGACCATATGATGGAATGATTATTCCGTAATCGGAAGTCACAAATGAATATTTTTTTAAAAGTGATATTATACAAAGTGAACGATAGTTGATAAGGAGAGTGTTTTAAAACAATATTTTTGCAATGGATATGCTTTATCAATTTTTATTTCTACAAAATGAATTAAAACTTCATTAAACTAAAAAACACAAGATTTTATTTTAATTTTAAAAAGAGTTTTATCCATAAAAGCGCTCTACTATCCTTGGATATCTTTTTAATTAAGTACTCGAGAGCTTTAAAAACGAAGAATAAACACCTAAATAAAAGTCAATTATATAATTGATGTAGTTTTGAAGAAGCAGACACAATTTATTGCTGACTTAAGAACATTCAAGGCAATCAAATACACCTGATTTTACTTGAAATTGAAAATTAATGATATTTTAAAGTAATTTAATAATGTGGACCCCTTAAATCATTATAATTGAGTAAAATTTCAACCCCGCTATGTATTTAAGGCACCCGAGGAAGACAGCTTAATTGCAAGTTCCACCCCGAAGCGGAGAAGGGTTGAATGACCTAATAAAAGTTTTCCCAAAGAATGTGGCTTTGTCTCTATTGTTTTGAAGCCTAAATTATGACGACAGAAGGATAATACACCCCGCGAAATTAAATTCTATACAAAGATGGTCTTAAACTTTTTAAATTGTAATAAAGACCGAGAAGATAAATAAAAATAATAACTTATTTAAATTAAAATCTTTATTGCGCTATAACTTTGAATTTTCATTAAAAAATAATAAAAACTTTCCGCACGGCTTAAGTTAATGCTAAATTGAAAAAAATATATATCAGATTGAAAACGTCACTTTTCTTGATGAAAGATTCTGGCCAGTAATGCATGGACTTTCATTTTTTTAAATAAAATTATCAGGTTTATAAAATGTTATATTTAAATGATTTTTGGGAAAACAGAGGTTTTTAATAAAGGTTAAAGAAGAATACGATTTCGTGTATTTGGGTAAGTATTGCAAGGAGAGTAAATGCTAGGAAAATATAAAAGGAGTACTAAAAGCAGTTAAACCAAATAAAAGCCTAGCAAAAAAACTAATCAGACAGTGCACAATAGAGTCCTGGTACCAACTACCGAGTAAGAAAAAGAAGGATAAAAGCACACTGATTGCGATCAAAATAATATCTTTCATACGATTATATGGCAAGACGATGCACATAGGGGCAAGATGACTGGAAAATCGGAAACAAATACGAAAATGAAATTAGAAAGACGACTGAATGGTATTTTTTCTTGCACACAGACACTAGTGCATTGTTTCCCCCATCACTCAAGTTGGTCACTTGATTTGTCGCGTGTTAAAAGGTCAGTGATGAAGCGGTTTGCTTCCGGTCAAGGCGTGTTTGTAAACCGGCGACTTTTGCTACCGATACTTTCACCACTATTCACTCATAACAAAGCGGGTTTATACAGTTTTTTCGACATGGTTTCGATACCTTCAGGTATAAACTATATTTTTGTAGTTATACATCGCGATGTATGATAGATGCTCGAAAGGTGAAATAAGAAAAGGAAACCACTATCGATAAAATAAATACAGGCGTGATGAGATGGCTTGGACGTGTGGAACAATCGAGTGAGGGAAGAACGGTAACATAAACTGATGAATAGTAAATGTAGTTGGAAATAGAAGCAGAGCAAGGTCGAAGAAAAACTTTGCAAAATCAAGTACGTCACATATTTGAAAGCGGTTAGATTTAAGGTCGCAATATACGGCGTGTAGGTATGTATGAGGCGATGTAAGATGTAGTAAAGGCAAAAAATGTTACAAAGCAGTAACAGAAGCAGCATGATGGTTAGTTAGTTAGTAAGTTCATGTTATTTTTTAACATCTCATCAAAGATAAATATCTCATCTCATGAAGAAGAATATGGAAGTCTGGGCATTGACGGAGCCGACGACCGTCATAGGCTTGTTTAAGTGATCACTTTACACAAGTATAATATTCACCAATTTTACCCATTATTGACAACCACACTACTCAAATTATTGGAAATTGTATATACCGTATATGAACCAATTTTGAAAAATTATTCTTGAATCACTAGAACTACACTAGAGAGATCTATTGGTGAGATAAAAAGAAGCTTTTTACTAAGCAGACACTCTTTTATTCGTATGTGAGGTCCAAATCCAGGATTATATTCACACACATGAGAAACGCCAGAAAATATCATTTTCATTTTAATTATTAAAGCTTATATGAAAATAACTCCTGTAATTGGAGATAATCCAGATTATGTGAACAAGTACTTGGATACACTAAAAATGTTGTAAAGTTAGTAATTTACTGAAAAATTACATAATTTTTTAAGAAATAAATAAAAAAAAATTTAAAAAAAATTGTGCATAGAACTCTTTTATATAAAGTACATGGCTTGGCGTATCTAGAATTTTACAATATATTTCACTCTCAATGCTCTTCTCTTGCCAGCTTATTCTAACTCTCGCAAACTTCTTTTCTCTGTGGATTACAATTCTCTTAAAATAGTTGTCTACACATCCCTTGTTCTCGCCTCCCCAACCTCCGTGCACCTAAGTCCTACGGCTTTTAATAATATAGCGACTGGTGTTGTCTAGCTGATCTAACAATATGTGAAGGCACATTTTACGGCAACTTTCAAGTGATAAAGTCGAGAATTGTGGGCTGGAATTTTGCAAGGTAAATTCTGGTTCTAAAATAACATCAAATATTTTATTTAATCATTATGTTATCTTAAATAAATATTTGGTTTATATTTTAAAAGCATTGTCAACATCGTGGTATGGTACCGAACGTAACACTCTTCTTATAATTCATCGTTGATTTGTTAAAACGTTTTACTCACTTTGGGTAAAACGTTTTAACATCTCTGTTTCATGACTATTGGTTTCAAAATGACCATTCCTTCATTAGATCTTAAGGTGTATATTAAATGATTTTTTTATAATTGATTTCAAAGTCACTTAATGGAAAAATTATTGAGAGTAAACCATTAAGTGACTTCCAAATCACTTAATTTCATTAATTGATTTAGAAGTCACTTAATGGTAATATCTATTTATTTTAATTAAAATTAAAATTTTACTTGGTAAAAACCACTGTTAATACTTGTGGTATTTACGAAATAAAGCTTAAATCAAAAACTATTTTCCAGTTTCATGTAGATATTTGTTTCTAGGTTTTCAGTACTTACGTGTGGGTGGCTTAGTTGTAAATTTATTTTATAACGTAAAATGGAGATGACTCATGTTAGACGTAAACGTAATTATACCACTGACTGATTTTGAAGCAAATAGAATTAACTTAAAAGGCATCTGTATTTTTTTTATAATTTAATGCCAGAAGACGAAACAAGATATTTTTTGAAAAATATCTTAAAAACATACAAATAAAACATTTGTTTAAGATCACTTTTTTGTTAATGCTTACACCACAACTTTCAAAAACAATAGATATTCTCATCAACAGATGAAATTCCAGGTTGTTTTTTCACTTGTTGATGAGAACATCGGTAGCTCTTCAAACTTGTCATGTTTACAACATTTTGAGTGTGCCCAAACACTTGATCACAAAATTTGGATTATCTCCAATCACAGTAGCCACCTTCATATCATTTTTTGACATCTCATTGGAGATAATCTAGATTTTGTGAACAAGTATTTGGACATACTCAAAATGTTGTAAATAAATTATCTGGTCAAATTATAAGCTTAAATAATAAAAATGAGAATGATATTTTCTGGCGTTTTTCATGTATGTGATTATAATCCAGGATTCGGATCTCACATACTGATATATGAGTTTGTGTTCAATAAAAAGCTTCTTTTCATCTCACCAATAGATGTCTCTAGTGAAGTTCTAGTGATTCAATAACAATGTTTCTGAATTGGATCGCACATATAGAACTTCCAAGAATTTGAATGGTGTTGTTGTTAATAATGGGTAGAATTGGTGAATGTTACACGTGTGTAAAGTGATCACTTAAACCAACTTATGACGGTCGTTAGCCCCATAAATGCCCAGACTTCCATATTCTTCTTCATATTTGATGAGATATCAAAAAAAAATTGTAATTTTTACATTAAAAAACTTAATATGGTCTAACACCAGTTATTCCACAAACATAAAACAAAATCACGTCGGAATAGTTCTTCACCGTAATAAATTACCTTTATATTGTTTCCGCAATTAATAATATTGATCTTCATCTCACGCAGAACCAAAAAATTTATTACCATTATTTATCGACCATTTAGGCCCGGCTACAACGATAAACAGTGACGGCCCTCCCCGCGAATTGAAATAAAGCAATGTTGACTGATGGAATCACACGTACTCCAATATTTGTTCTATCCGCACAAGCCACCTGGGTCCTGTTGTTATATCGAAGACGGGGAGGAATAACAATTAGACGGTCGAACAGACAAGCGGGAGACATGGTAAGGCGATATGAATTAATAAATTCTTGCAAAGAATTTAAAAAAATTAAATGAGTGTAAAACCCTTATCCGCACCCCAATGGTGCATAGGGCACTGCTTCATATAAACGCAGTGTTATCTCGATCGTTTACACATGAAGGAAAGGTGACCAGCCCTCCGCTTCAGGTACCAGTCTAGGGTAATATTGAATAATAATTACAGTGAAAAAATCACTTATATTTATTTGACCCCCCCTGGGAATCGAACCCGGGACCTCCAGAACGGTAGCCGAGCGTGCTGACCATTACACTACGGAGGCGGACAAATGAGTTTAGCGTGCTTAAAATAGAACCCATTCTTGGATCCAAAATAAAAGATCTGAAAAAATACTTTATGGAAAAATATATCGTAGCCATACAGGAAAAAGTGACCAAGTGCATTGTTTTACAAAAACGTGTTCATTGACTATTTGATATCTCACTAGCTTAATATTGCCCTGAAAAAATCCCAAATGATTTTAATCTTGAAAGTATTATATATTTACTTGTTAGAAATGGCTAACTGTATTGATGTTTATTTTCTTTCCAAGCAAAATTGACTTAATGGCCCTCCTGAACATTTTACCTTTTGGTAGTTGGTCACTTTCTCCTGTACGACTACGATTTATGTTGTGTTTAGTCATATTCTCTTATTTTGTTTTTACCTTACTTTTTTTATATTTTCTCATTTGTTATATATTCTCATTTTTTTTATATTTTCTCATTGGTTTATTTTAAATATGCTTACTTATATTTTTCTCATTTATTCCTTTTAAATTAGCTTCTTATGCCTTTTTATTATACCTGTTTATTGTTTTCATATTTTGCTATGTATAAGTTTTGGTTATTTAAAAAAAAATCTTTTCCGTAACTTTATTATTTGTGTTCCTGTCTTGTTTACCTTAATCCCATGTCCCAAAATGAGAAATAGAAATAACTCATCAGGAATATTATATATATATGACTATTAGGAATATTATTATAAATATATAAATAAATAAAACAAATGAAAAAGTAATACAGAATATTTTAATCCCTCTTTTGCCAACATGCTTCACTTCCATATATTATTGATGGAAGTAGGTCTCCAATGTGTGCTACCAGTTTGTGTATCTTTAACATTTTGAATGTGTCCAAATACTTGTTCACAAAATCTCGATTATCTCCAATTACAGGAATTATTTTCATATTATTTTTTGACATCTCATTAAAGATGAAGAAGAATATGGAAGTCTGGGCATTTACAGGGCTGACGACCCTCTTAGGCTGGTTTAAGTTATCACTTTCAGGTATCACCCACAATACTTTCAGGTATCACCCAAAATTGGGTGCGTTGCCAGTAAATTACAAAAAAAAAACTTATCACTTTACACACGTGTAACATTCACCAATTCTACCCATTATTGACAAATATTATTAGTAGTGTGGTTGTCAATAATGGCTAGAATTGGTGAATGTTACACGTGTGTAAATTGATCACTTAAACCAGCCTATGAAGGTCATCAGCCTAGTAAATGCCCAGACTTCCATATTTTTCTTCATCTTTGATGAGATGTCAAAAAATAACTAAAAAAATCCCCGATACTATATTACTAGGCTTTCATACTATTTTGTTTTAAACTATTCCGCTTTTTTGTGGAGCAAATGGAGTCCACAAACTGTCATGTCTATTATGTATCTCTTTTCACAAAATAAATTGACGAAGAAATTCCATTGTTGATACTTGAAGAGTTTATTATTAACATATCAACGTACTCGGAGCTCTGTTTCTGGCTAAAATTTGTAAAACAGAATGAAAGAAAACATTGCCACGTTTGTACTAGTGAAATGTAAACAAGGTCAACCCACATGAACCGGTTGTTCCTGATATTTGGGAGTGGAAACGTATGATTACCACTAAAATATGTATTTGTTTTGGTCCAGTCGAATTTGTAACACCCCAGCGATTAATAAAATGAATTTTACCATCTACAAGGTGACTACTAACAAACTTAATACCTACCCGAAAAAAATATTAAGAGTTATACGCTAAACATATAATTTTGACACTCTCCTTAACATTTATCGTTCACTTTGTGTAATACCACTTAAAAAAACACTACTTCGTGACTACCGGTTTCGGAACGATCATTCAATTCAATTTCAATTTATTCAACAAAAAAATAATACATACATAACAAACAATATTCAAGGCGTATATATTAAAAATAAGCAAGAAGACCTAAAGGTGTAGAAGAATCCCACTTCGGAAAACTCCTTCGGACATATGGCACAGATCAATATCCAATGTGATATTGTTCAACATAGCGGTAACTCTTCCTACAGGCATAACCAGCGGCAGGTGAAATGACGACTAAAGTGAAATAGTTACGATCTACCATTTATACAAAACTAAATTAATTCTTTCAAGTTTTCCATAAATGGTAGACCGTAACGATTTCATTTTGGTCTACAATTTACCTGATGATGGAATGATTATTCCAAAAACGGTAGTCACGAAGTCGTGTTTTTTAAAGTGGTTTTACACAAAGCGAGCAATGAATGATAAGGAGAGTGTTATATTACTATACAACAACGTGAACAATGCTTTTAATATACAAAACTACGTGTTAGTTACCTTTTTTATTTTGACTTGATTACGCCGGTCATCATCCTTGTATTGTACTCTTGTCTCGTGTAAATATTTTTAAAAGTAAAATAACGTCGTTCTGGATCCATTCGTTAAAAAACTTTTTGAAAAAACAGATTTTAATTATATTTAATATAAGTTTTACTTGGTAACTACCACTGATTCTCACAAAATCTTTTAAGATAAAGTAGTTTTTACCAAGTAAAATTAAATATTTATATCCATCTAACTTACTAACTTAAAATTTAATATTCATACTAACTAACTAACTAACAATCATGCTGCACCTCTTCTACATTTATGCATCTATGAGAATGGTGCTCAAGAAATATATATATATATATATATATATATATATATATATATATATATATATATATATATATATATATATATATATATATATATATATATATATATATATATATATATATATATATATATATATATATATATATATATATATATATGTATATATATATATATATATATTTATATATATATATATATATATATATATATATATATATATATATATATATAATATATATATATATATATATATATATATATATATATATATATATATATATATATATATATATATATATATATATATATATATATATATATATATATATATATATATATATATATGAATATATATATATATATATATATATATATATATATATATATATATATATATATATATATATATATAAATATATATGTATATAATATAGAAAAAATGAGAGAAGAATTAAACTGGCTATCTATAAAAAAGAAACTAATATTATATATGCTCATCTTTAAATAGGTATACATTCTTAAACAATAAATTACCCAAATATTATAAGGATAAAATGGTGTTAAACAAAAATTTGCATCAACATATTTCTAGAAATAAGGATAGAATAAGACTGCTATTATTGAAAAAAACCAAGTCACGAAATTGTTTAATGTACAAGGGTTTGAAAATGTATGATGAGATGCATGAATGTATGAAGAATGAAAAGAGTCTGAAAGAATTTAAAAATAAATGTTTTGTTTACTGTAAAAAGATGTAAATTTATGTATATGATGAAAATAAATGTAAATAATAGTTTATAAAGTGTAACATAAGCTAATTAAAGAAATAAATAAAAAAAAAACATATATCCCGACTGTGTATAGAAAATATCTCTGGAATTTCACTTAGTTCCAGGTGTAATATGATAATCAGAGGGCGCCTATAACTGCTATGGCCGCTATAGTTGGGACTACGCGAGTGCATACAGTACACTGCATGAGTGCAACTAATGGAACTGAAATTGCTAATGCAAGTAAAGTAGAACTAGTTACCGCTTATTACCTACACTTACAAAATATTTATGTCTTCTAATGCATACCAACAGCCGCATACTCTATTCATAGATAGCAGGTGCTGCTGTACTCTGTAGTGAAGATTATAAACTGAGATTCAAAATAGAACAAGGGTTGTCAAAATAGCATTTCATGACAATGTTATACAGAATTGTACTCAATACAAAAAAAAAACTTCCATGTTATGAATTGATTAGCTATATTATTAAATCGTTTTCTATAAGTTATCATGACGTAAAAGAAACAGAGGAATACCGAGGAAATTTAGCACGATCAGGTATGTCAAATGCTTGAAAGCGGTCAGGAGTCGAATTAATCGGCGGGTATGTATGAGGAGATGCATGAATGCGGAAGAGGCCAAGAATGTTTGCAAATTCAAAATGGTATAGCGTTCTAGTATCTCTGCCTACCCCTTCGAGTTAGTTGGTTAGTGTTTTAATGTTATATAATTTAATAAAAATGTTTAGTAGAGTTTCAAATTTTTGTTTTGATATCTCAACAAAAAAAGAAAATATGGAAGTGAGCATTTACAAGGCTTACCTATCATAGGCTGGTTTAAGTGATCACTTTAAATTCATGAAACATTCGCCATTCTACCATTCCATATTCTACAGATTAAAATATCAGTATGGTTGAGAAGATGTTTGTGTAAAAACATATACTCGTACGTGATATGGGAGAGAATTTTATATCATTGATATTATGTGGTAGTACAGTAAAGAAGTAACTGACGAAAAATTATCAATGAAATGTTGATAAAAAAAATACTAAACATATGGAACAGTATTCAAGAAAATGTTTACAATCAAATAAAAATATGTTGAAATTATTTTTTTTATTAATTTGTATATACTTAATAAGTTTTATTTCAATACACACGACAAGTTTCGAAAACTAAGACGTTTTCATCTACAGGTGAAAAGTAAAAAATAAAACAGTTTTACTTTTCACCTGTATATGGAAACGTCTTTTAGTTTTCGAAACTAGTCGCGTTTAATGAAACAAAACTTTTAATTGTTTAATTATTTAAAAAAATCAATGCTGAAATATATTCTACAAATCGTCGTTGAATTTTCACCCGGCCCAATACAATACTCGCACAACAGACGGATAATAATCCTCGATATGTGTTATTGCTACAGCGGTCTAAGTCTAACACAAGCAATACCCTCCACTTGATTACATACCGAACCTCCCATTACGGCCAATACGGGGTTAAATCATACAACACACTCGCCATAAATTGCTTACACCTCGTCGGAACACAAGCGGCCACAACCTGCACCCGTTGTTGAACTTTAACCCTGTTTACACACGTGTATGCAAATCGACCGGTCAATTCGTTCTGCGAGCCGGGCAACTGGTCAATTCCAGAAGTAAAGCACCTGGAGCGCTCAGGTGGTCACTTCTCTAACCAACTGGATCAACATTGCCTAATCAAAAAGCCTTTTGTAGTTTCATCCTTCAAAACCAACTGAACTATTTTTTTTACTTTAATTGAATCAAAATTCTCTTTGACATTTACATTGAAATACTGTAATTTACATTTAAATGCTTTACTTTAAAGTTTTACTACGTTTAACTTTTTTATAATAAATACAAGCGGTAGTGCCCGGCGTTGCTCGGGTGTTTGAGGATGCGATGAAAGAAAAAAAATAATTGTTCGTTTTTTATTTCATATTTAATAGTCACGATGCCATAGAATCGGAGCGGTTGTTTACTTTTAAAATTGCGTAACCAACTCAGTACTGGATACTTAGTAGATTCATAGAATTCTTAGTAGATTATAAGGATTCTTCGACTCAGTCTAGATTTATTTTTTACCTTAAAATAGCGTCAGATGGAATTGTGGAATGATTTTAATGATACAAAACACTTCTGGGATTTGCATCTAACATATTTACAAAATTTCATCATGATCGGATAAGCGGTAAAGGCATGCATAAGTAACCATCACACAAACAAACATACATTCATTTTTTTATACTTATATAGATATGAAAACAAACGTTCGACTTTTCTTTCAAATAAAGTGAGTATTCACATATTAACCTTTAAAGTTTCTTTAAAAAATAAATTATACCAGGAACGCCAGTCATCACCTTTGTATCTTACTCTTGTCGAATTTAAATAATTTTGACATAATTTAAACCATTTTAGCAGTTTAAAGTGAAATACCTTCATTTTAAACTTAGGCGTCAAAAAACTAAAAGAGAACTTTAAAAAAATACATCAAAGTATTTTCAGGGAATGACGAACAGCCTTACCATTTTTTTGTTTTATAAAGTTTCAAACAAAGTGTTTAAAATAATGTATTATATATTATCAGGAGTGGTTAAATAATCAAAAGCATTTTTAAAATGAATTTCGATAACAACGAAAGACTTGAAATCTCTTACGATAAGATATATGTAGCCTTTAGACGAGAATGATTAGATCTACTTAATTAAGAACGATTTGATCTTCTAAGTGTTGATTGAAAAAAAATGTTCATGTTTTTAACTTTTAAAAAACATTGTATACAGATAAAAAAAAGAAAATAAGTCGATCAGTAAATCGAGATGCATATAATGTAAATTTTATTTAAAACGAAATATGAAGATGCAAAAATGAACATATTTACAAAACAAGGATTGAACAAAAATAGGTTGAAACACTACCGATTCTCATTGTTCTCCTACTAAAAATCCTAAAATGAACAAAAAATGCTGTAATACTGATTATTACCGGTTGACAATCGGGTTTTTTCCAATCCGTTGTTATCGCTTAAATTTTCAGAATTTCGCTTGAAATATGCATTCGTTTCTATGGTATTGCACTAGAAATTACAAATGAAAAAGCTTTCTTATTTAAATTAAGTGAAAAAAATGTAATATAAAAAAATGTTTTTGAAAAAAAGATTTTGTGAATAAGTATTTGGACACACTCAAAATGTTGTAAAAAAATGTGTTTTTCTAAGTGCAATGATATGTAAACTATTTTAGCTTGCATACATCCTGGAGTACGATTTCTTATTGTAAGAACATAAGAATAACATTTTATCTAATAATCCATATGAAGTAATAACCTGGTCCCTTTGTGTTTTATCCTGTTATTTTAAAGAAAAAATAGTAAATTGTTAAAAACGTTTATTAATAAATAACCATTGACTGAGATTTTTGACTACAGGTTTCGAGATGTACCCGTCTCTTCGTCAAGACAATCATTACATCAGCATGCAAACAAAACTACAAGTTACGACCATAGCACTATTCACATACTTACAAGTACAGAAAATATTGATCATATGCGTCAACGTGAGGACCAACATCCACTTTCACTAAAGGCCGAGGTCTGACATGCTCTCAAAATGAAAAATATTTTGATGATTTTTACAACATATATTTTTTTTTAATATTTCATACTTAGAAATTGAAACGTTTATAATTCCCTCTTTCAACTGATTTATATATTTAAGAATAATGAAAAAACATTTTTTGTATTTATCTCTGTTGTGTTGTGATAAGCGCATGAGACTACCATATATGTGGTTTTGATTCGATTCTTGAAAGTACAATTTGTATAAAAAGTAAGAAAAAAATATTTATTGAATGTTGCTCCGGAAAAGCACTAGATTTAATGATCACGTTAACACTGGATCTCAACTTAATTTTTTTCCACTTGCCATTTTTCACATTCCATATTTTTTTGTTAAATATTTTTTTCATTTTATAAAAAATAAAGGAAAGTCGAGTGACTATCTTCTCAGCCGGGTATCAACAATTCGTGCTGATTTTAATACGCCTACAATCTGTATATATTTTTTGCCAGCATACATTCAGTTTGTGGGATGAAAAAATCTCCATATAACATCAACGTACTGTTTGAAGAAATGCGAGGCATATGTTTGATCAACCCATAGGCAATCGCAATGTATGCAGAATAATAGAAATAATGCAAGGATTTGAGAGTTCCTCTCACTGCTAGCATATTTTTTCTAGAAAAAGTATGACATTGAATAAATATCTTATTTTTTATCTCATTATTATTCTCGGATCTAGATTAATCTACAAGGATAATCAATTTATGAAAACGAAAGTTTCTGTATTAATTATCTTTAATAAATTTGCTGTTAATAATCAGATTTCAAAGTGTCTTATATAGAAAATATGACAAGAAAATTAAATGAACTACATATGTGACAAATATTGATTAATAAAAGATATTGAATTCATTGTACCTACCTATTGTGTCGTTTTTAGGGATCAAATATATTCATCTTTTATTTATTCCACATATTTTTCCTGTAATTTTTAAGATGTATAAACTGAATATTCTACAGATATTTGTCCATAACAGGCAAGGAGAAATTTCTTAGGCAACTAGTGAATATTATAAAAAAGGTAGGTACCTAAATTTTATTAAAATTCAATCTTAAAAGTAGACTCAGCGCAAATCACAAAGTATTAGGCAAGTCTCAGTGAAGCTGATTCGCCATTCAGCAGTTATATGTAGTTAGTAGGTCGTTACCCTGTCTGATTGCTAAACTTCGTACATTTGACCCCATCTACCCCGGCCCTGTTGGCTTGTGGACTCTTTTATTGACCCTTAAGATGGCCAGTGCGGGTTCGAAACATAGTTCCCATTTTTACTCATCCCCCATCCCTCTCGCGGCGAGGGAGTAGTGCTTAATGATCGGTGTAATGGTTTTACGTAAAGTTTAAAGTGAAAGTCGTCTCATAACAGGGGGATACGAAAGTATCACGAATTTATGAAGGTAGTTTTATCATTCAAATTTTTACCACATTTTGAGTGTGTCCAAATACTTTTTCACTAAATATGGATTATCTCCAATTACAGGAGTTATTTTCATATTATTTTTTGACACCTCATCAAAGATGAAGAAGAATATGGAAGTCTGGGCATTTGCTTGGTAAAAAGCTTCTTTACATCTCACCAATAGATGTCTCTTGTGAAGTTCTAGTGATTCAAGAACAAGTTTTCTAAATTTGTTCACATATATAGAACTTCCAAGAATTTGAGTAGTGTGGTTGTCAATAATGGGTAGAATTGGTTAATGTTACACGTGTGTAAAGTAATCACTTAAACCAACCTATGATGGTCGTTAGCTCCGTAAATGACCAGATTTCCATTTTCTTTTTCATGTTTGATGAGATGTTTAACAAATAATAAGATAAATTAAAATATGAAATTAACGAGGATCAAATATGTAATGTATGTATTTATCCTAAAATATTCTTCGTAATCTTTGATGAGATGTCAAAAAATAATATATAAATTTTTAGTTAGGCTGTGCTTTTGTGATAAGAGTCGTAGACTCAAAGTTTCGTGGTCTGAGTCCACTGTGCCATAAATTTGTTTTACATTTGCATAACATATACATATACATGTAAAAAGTGGCGTGCACAGAGTTTTTAATAACAGTAGGCTGTTGTTGTGAGTAGAGTAGGATCAGATAAAATCGCGCCAGTGGAGGCGTATAATTTTTATCGAAATCCCTATCGACAACCAAATAAAAGATTGACACGTGATTTAAGTTTCAAAATTACATATACTTTAAAAAAATCTCAGCTTTTTAAGCTCTTTGCTCCAAAATTTTGAAGAAATATTTTATGTACATATCTGAAGGCGTTATTCTTGTGGCTGTATAGAATGCTTGCGTCTGTATACACATGCATTTAAGTTGTAATATATGTGAATGATGGAAATAATGAGCTGGATGCAAAGAGTGAAAAAAAAGGTTTTAGAGAAATGTGAACATGATTAGAAACTGTACAAAATAAAAAAAATAAAGATTGGGCATATTTATATCTGGTTGTACAAAGATCATAGCATTACTTTTATATAAGGTGAATAAAAGGTAAGAGATTCGTCTTTTTTCTATTTTTTATCATCAGAGGAAGACAAAGAAAAAGCTGCAAGGCTTGAAATAACTTGTTTTTGACACAAATTGTGATTATAATGTGAATTTATTTTGAAAAATTTTAAATTAAAATATAATCTAATTATTCGTGTTATTTACGTTCACTTATTAATTTCATTTAAAAATTCGGAAGATGATTTTTTGTTACTCTGTACTTGCCATTTTCCACGTCTTTTATATATTCAACTACGCTTGTCATTAGGGATACAATGCGGGGATGAGGGTGTTTTTATAACCCCATTGACGCAAGTTTACAATGGTGAGAACCCGTTGTAAAATATAATTACATTAAAATAATTTAGAATGCATTGTCCGTGTAATCCTTCGCACGGGCTGACCTTAATAAAATGGCAGTTTCGAGGGTCTCACTAACAATTAAATGAACATTAAATATTCATCGTTTTCTGAAATCTGGGACCGTATAATATACCTAGCCAAACGATATTCGCAGCAACAAAACCCGCTTAGCGGATGAATAACAAATTATACCAACCGCACAAATAATATAATCAACAAAACTGCGTCGTTGAAGGATTGAGATTAATTAAATAAGATTCTTCTGAAAACTAATAACTCACTAGAAATACAGGAATCCGGTCGGATTTTCAAAGATTAATAAATATTGATATCTCTATAAAGTCGATGAAAGAATGCAAAAATAATATGGTAGATTAAATACATACGGGGTTAACAATTATTACAGTTATAATTTTAACCAGGTTATGAAATACCCATTCCCTTATTAATACCCAGTCTTCCGCATTCCTTTCTTAATTTGATAAAAAATAGTTTTGGCTGGTTTTTATTGTTATTAAGTATTAAAAATAATAAAAACAATCACGGAATTCAAGAAATAACAAGTCGTACTGTAAATTATGATGTAAGAACATTTGTAAAGTTTATTTTAAATTTGAATACTTCAATCTAAATTAGGCAAAGAAAAATGGTAAAGTTGAGTTTTAAGAGATGAGATATTTTAAAGATTTTACCATATTTTCTGGAAATAAAGTTTTAGTGTTAATTTTTCCATCCAAAGTATATTTGTAATTTTTTTTATCAATCACGAAACGTCGCACGTGGCATAATATTGGCGATTAAATCATTTTTATTATTCAATTTAAAGGATACGAAATTCGGAAAAAAATATTATTTAGTTGTGTTTAGTTCGGGTTTTGAATTATCTTTAAATATTCGCCCAAACAGTTTCAGAAAGTAGAGACGACTCGTTAAAAGCCAGGTTCTTAATTTAGTATTCATTTACTATCGGAGAGAATTTTACTCCCTACTTTAGAGACAAAAATAGATAACCCATGTTTATGCTAATATAAAAATCAATATTTAATTGATGAAAACGTTTTGTTCTCAATGCAGCAATTTTATTTAAGCTTACGAAAACATTTTCCAAATCCAAACAAAACTTTTTTCATATTAAAATCGTAAATTTTTTCCACCTTTTTGTTCTTCACAACTTCTATTAAAATATCCGGCATATTTTCATATATACTTTAGACGTAAGGGTGGTTTTTTTAGAGGGCCAAACGTCCATGTTTTAACTGCTAATGCAAATTAATTGTCCGAAAGACGCCCTTTGAAGTTGAACATTTGAAAAAAACCTCGTATCATATAAACAACATTTATTGTTTAATTGTCATGATATCAATTGAGTCATATTATTTATCGAAAACAATAAGTGGTGGTCTAATTTATTTATTTTTTAACAATTTAAAAAAAAAATATTTGAAAGCATTTAAATACCCGATTTTACCCCAAAATATATTTTATCTATCTATCCTTGTATCATTTAAGATGTCTTAACAGAGAGAAAGCGTATTTTCATACCTATGGAATTTTATTCAAATTTCAGTGTTCAGCATTATTATTTTTATTTTTTTACTAATAATTACCAAATATTTATTTTAAAATATTTCATCCAATGTTACACCTAGTATTAAGCAACATCAAAGTTTTATTTTTAAAAATGTAATTTTTTAATAATTGTATATTTAAGCTTAAGTAAAAAGACACAAATGTATAAATGATCTTTTGAATGTATTGATCAATCATTTGTAAATGATAAAATTGGAATTTAAATACGAGATTCTGGGTTATAAGGCTTAAAAGTCTTATTGTGTAGTAGACGTGATAACTTTATAACCTATTTTGTACATTTGTAGCATTGCTAACTTTGCGGTATGGAAATATAACACGTTCCTTGTAAATAAAAGTGGTATTACACAAAGTGAAGCATAAATGATAACAAGAGTGTTACTTTATAAACTGTTTAACATTCTCCATTGTATTTATTATTATACAAATAACAAAAGTATTGAACAGATTAATAGCAACAAAACTTTTTTTCGTATTTTCAACACCCTCTAAAAAATGTTTAATGGTGTTCCTCGTATTATGGAGCAGGACTGTTTCTTTCAGTGACTGCGATGATGAATAGCAAAAAATATCACCCAATTCTACTAGAAAAGATACTACAAGAGATACAAAAATGAAGGTTTTTAAAAATCTATGGGCAATCTGTAAGAATCGTCTCTCCAAAATTTATTACACTATGATGGGAAAGCTCATTTTGTCCATAATTCAGAATGGTTTTAAGAGGAAAAAATGGCATTCATGTTCCAAAACCTTATATAAAAGATGCCAAGAAGAGTAATTTTTTTGATTGAGCCTAGAGAATATTAATCTGTGATATAACTAATAAACAAAAGATTTTACATTTATTTTACGAATATAATACAAAAAAAGTTTTGTTTCAAATAATTTGTTCGATACTGTAGGTATATATTTTGCATATAATTGAATGTATGATTTGAAAGAACGTTAAAAAATACATGAAAAGTTAATATTTTTTAATAATATTTTTTAAATACATATACTTACTTATATAGTTATACTTTGTGTGAAATTAATTTCTAACAAAAAAATTGTTTTCTTAAATTCTTATGAAAAACGTAAAGGGTCGCAGTTAACCATATTAAATAATATGGAACATAAATCAAATCAAGTCTATAGCTTTCATACGGTGTTTTTCGATTCGCCCGAAGACTTGTTTTCCAGTGTTCACTAGATACGATGGAATGTCGTGGATAAATTACCCTTAATCAAATGTTTCAATATATTTTTCCAAGGGGTTGGGTTCATCCCTTGTAGATTAATTGCTTCGAATTTGTATGTTTACATAACATTATATTATCTGCGCTTCCTACCTCGTTTTGTAATCAACAGCAAGTAATTTATACGCTTTTATATTTTCAATCCAAAGAAATGATTTATTCGCCTGTCATTAATGCGTTTGTATTTCGTTTGTTATTTTGTGATTAAATATAATAAATCACTCTGATTCATTCATTTTTATTACGCGTAGAAAATACAAAGTAATAAATACATTTTATTACATTTTCAAATCCCTTTGTTATTTTGTATTTAAAATTTAACCTTTCGTTAGTCACAACCAAAATGAAGAAGAGTCTTTCAGTAATGTACCTGACATAATAGAGAAATGTTTTGTACCGTGAGACGTTCTTGTCTGGGTATTTATAGGGCTTGAGACTTGTCATACGCTGGTTAAGTGATCACTTTCACCATTTTACACATCATTACCTATTACCTTCACTGTTCTTTAACGGAGTTCTATGTGGAGATTATGGAGTCCACAAACTGTCTCAAGGTTTACTTGTCGGCTGCCAGTTGCGGAGCTCGGAGTACATAGCCTAGCCAACTGAATCGTCTTTTCTTGACGACTTTTATATTCTTCTGTATCTATATTGAGATGTCAAAAATGTACAAATTACCTATTCCTCAGGGGAGAAACCCAAATTGTGAATAAATATTTGGACACAAAATGTTGTATTTATTAATTTTTTGATCGGTTTTATTTAAACTAACTAACTAGCTAACCATCACGCCGCTTCTCCGCAGGGGTAGGCAGAGAGAATCGAACGCCACACCACTCTGTGTCTTTGCAAATATTCTTCGCCTCTTCTACATTCATGCATCTCCTCATACATATTCGACAATTACGACTCCTGACCCGGCCGCTTTCAAGTATTTGACATACGTGATTGTGCCAAGTTTTCGCAAAAATAAATAATAACATATTTGTTTTCAATATTATAAATTATTGTAATAACTTTTAAAAAAATGTCTGATTTTATCATTTATACGTTTAATGCTGTTTTTAAAAATAATCATAATATAAGTGGTTTTTTTGTATAAATTTTAATATGTATTAATGAAAATAAGTTTTAAAAGCAAGTTTTTTTTAAAAACTTACTGAGAATTTTTTTTTGCCTTAATTTTGTCCAGATAGGAAAATATTCATGTCTTTTTCAAATTTATAACAATAATGTACTTTCGTAGTTAAATGGTAAGTCGTTTTTTGCGTATCATTAACATTTATCTACCACCTACTACTACCATCACCTCAGTCAACACTAAAGGGCAAAATGTTTGAACTGCTGTCAAGGAACAAAACATCCCCCTTTATTTTCTTTGAAAATTTTGTTTTTGTTTTCCTTTGTTCAATTTCAACTTAAATGTCACTTTACAATAAAAAATAAATCATTCTATTCATTTAATATTCAGGTATTAAGTTTCTACAAAACTGAACAGAAATAAATAATGATCATACAAAATTTTAAACTGTTATTAAAACAAAATATTTTATCTTTTATAGCTTAAAAATTGTTACAAAACGATAACAATTTGTTTTTTTTTTACTGGATATATCTCCTTACTTACTTATTACGCTATGCATATCCAAAAAAAAATACTATTTTTTACTTCAAAAGATAAACTCTTGTGCTTGGACAGGAATACACGAAGAATTTTTATTTATTTTGAATGTGCGTTAAAAATGTATGAATGATGTTCGAAATGAGTTTTTAGAAAATAATGTAAGGCTGACATAAAAATTATATGTTTGAATTTTTTTAAACGTGTATTTAAATGATTTCTACATTTGCGGAAAAGCAAAGTGTGGTAGGTGTTCTAATGTTGATTAGAGATAAATGTAAGGCTGATATAAACATTTTATATGTATAAAATAAGTAAAACAATGAATGATAAATGTTCGAATGATTAAAGAAAACACTTGTTTTATACCACTTGAGTTTTATTAAAGACTTCATGTTTCAGAAGTTAAACTTCCATCATTCATAGAAAAATTTTATAGTTTATATTTAAGTTATTATACAGACCTGAATGATGGAAGTTTAACTTCTGAAACATGTAGTCTTTAATAAAACTCAAGTGGTATAAAACAAGTGTTTTCTTTAATCATTGTAACATGTCTTACCACAAAGTTAATGCCGAAATAATAAATAAAATATAAATGTTCGAATGGCAAAATTAGGGAAGAATGCAAGGTTGAGATAAATATCATTGATAAAATTAAGAAAGGTGTGTTTAGATGGTTTGTATAAATAGAACGAATAAGTGAGGAAAGAACGGTAATAAAATCTTAAGAGTTAATGTTGTCACAAACATGTAATTATTATAATAATAAAATACTTAAACTCATTCAATGTATATTCATTTTGTCAGACTTTGTAATATAAAATCATGGTTTTCAACCCCTGCCTTGATGTGTTGTAACATCAACCCTCACACCAGTCTAATGATTTCGGTTCCGACGAAACCCGGTCGCCGTTCAAATAAAATTCATGTGAAAAAACAACCTAGTTGTTATTTTGTTCTACAAATAGAAAAAAATGTAACGAGAATCAGTACTTTAAATACTTGCAATATGTTGTTACGCCAAGAAGATAATTGGCGAATATGCATGAAAAGATGCATGCCAGTGAAAGAGTGCAGAGTGTACATAAAGCAGAGCAATATGGGGTTTTATAAATACTAGCAACGTAAAAGTTTATTATTCAGTTAGTTAGAAAATTTTGTAGAAACTCGTTATTAGATTCCATAAAACAAATATTTCATATCTTAAAAAGTTTACTTTTTACCACATCTTCGTGGTTTAATAAGAAGCTGCTGAACTATTTACTATCTTTAAACTTTTGTATAACTTTAAACATTCATTTATTTACAATAATTAAAGAAAACACTTCGTTTTTTACCACTTGAGTTTTATTATAGACTACATGTTTCAGAAGTTAAACTTCCATCATTCATTTATTTATCATTCATTTATTTATATTCTGGGTTAGATCTTCGATTTAATAAACGCAAGAATCGCAATTTAAAATATAAATAATAAAAATTTGCATTGCTTTAGTGATTGTAGGTCTAATTATTTAACATCTCATTTGATTAGTTTTTGTGGCCAAAATTTTTGTTACCTGTATGTAAATCACATGTGATTAAAATCAGTCACTCCTTTTCAAAATAGCATGGTGACAAAACTTCTCTCACACACATTAAAATAATTACATCCAGTCACATTCAAAGGTCAAATTATAATAACCTTGAATATCAATAAATATAGAATTTTTTATAAATAAATAATTCACTAAAATATATTTCCAAATGTTTTATATTTCATAAATATTCATCGTGTTATATGACAAAGATAATGCCAAATTAATAAATGATGTAAAACTTAGTGTTTGGAAACTTAAGAAAACTAAAAATTTGACTTCATAACATATGAAAAAAAATGTGCGGAAATACTATCTTGTTTATGCTTTCTTGATTATCAAAATTTTATAAAATCAACTTTTAAGTCTTACTTGCATTTATCCAATGCAATGAAGAGTTAATAGTTAATTACACATTAAATGCACTTTTGCTAATTTTATTTAGATAATGGTTAAAAAGGAAAATAAGTATCAAATACAGTCAAGCAAATATTTTTCATTCATTTCGTTAACTAATTCGAGTCACTTTGTGTTAGAATTGCATTTTTTTATTTAAACTTTATGTACAGAAAATAAATAAGTGTACATTGGCGGGTTTATTGCTAAAAAACAATATCTTCTAAGCAATCAAAAACAGACTAGTGATATTGATCAAGACGTTTGACACCATATATGTATAGCTGTTTCCAATCAGAGAGTAGATAGTAATTGAACTTTCAAATAAACATAAATTACAAAAGATGATAATAAGGAAGGCTAAGGAAAAAGGGAATTTACGGAAGGAGGTAAGGAAAAAACTAAGAGAGGAGGTTTGATGACAGTTAGGATTCTAATGATAAGTAGTAATGCCTCAGACATTTCTTAAAAGTTATAAGAGAAGGTGCATTTTTTACAAGGAGAGGAAAGTTACTCCATAGTCTAGCCGCTTGGACAGAGAGGAATTACTGAATAATGATGTGAAATGGCGAGGAATGGAAAGTGTTCTTTCTTGGGAAGAACAATGTGATAAACCATGATCTTAAAGGTATGTTAAGTTTTCAGCAAGATATTTAGGTGAATAATAAAATAAAGAAGCGTGAAATATTTCCATTTTAATTTAAGCATTACTTGGTTGATACCACTTTTTCATTAAATTTATTGTTACACATGTTTTAATGCATTCCGCGTCATTTTTAAACACCGTACAAATATTTTTACCGGTATTCCGACGTGATTTCAAAGTGTACCTACCTCGGTTCGGCTTTATCGAACCAAAACATGATTAAGTTAGGATTTTGTGCGCCCACCTTCACGTAATCTATCTTATTAGTCATCCTGCGGCTCCCGTTTAATATTTCGGGAATTCACGAGGGATGGGAGAGGGATGAAAAATACAGGTGTCATGACGGAAATAAAAAAAGGTTTTGAGCGAAGGGTGAGTACTACGCACAGGTGAAAAACGATTGAAACGTAGGTATGTGTATTTATACATACCCACACATACAAAAATGTATATATTTTCATGTACATATATCGTATTCATATAGGAAAAAGTGACCAAGTGCATTTTTTACAAAAACGTGATTATTGACTATTTGATATCTTACTAGCTTAATATAAGCCTGAAATAAACCCAAAGTGATTTTAAACTTGGAAGTATAATAAATTGACTTATTGAAAATGACTAACTGCTTTAATGTTTATTTTTTTACCAAGCAAAAGTGACTTAAATGGCCCTCCTGAACATTTTACGTTTTGTTAGTTGGTCACTTTCTCCTGGACGACAACGATTTATGTAATATTTAGTTACATTATGTCCGCCTCCATGGTGCAATGATTAGCGTGTTAAGCTACCGTGCTGAAGGTCCCGGGTTCGATTCCCAGAGGGGGGGGGGGGATGAAATATTAGTGGTATTACATTCTTATATTTATTTAATGTAATATTACCCTGGTCTGGTCCTTGAAGTGCAAGAGTCATCACCTTGCCTTCATGTAAGCAACGATCAAGATAAAACTGCGGCAATAAGATGCAATGAATGTATGCCTCTGCATAATATACTTTTAATGTCATATTTATGTCAATTGCTGAAATTCACAATGAAAATTGTTATTTTTATTAATTCATCTACACCAGAAACATGTATGACATACCGTTTATCATAATTTTAAATTGTATTTAGTCATGGTTACCCTGTCACTTCCTTCGAAGGCCTACAGGGTAAACAATAAAAATATGGTATATTTTTCAGGAGTTAGCGAAAAATTTCTTACGCCACCCGGTCGTAAATAAGGGAAGATTAAGGCAAGATGGGGAGTGATGCCTAGAATTTAATATTATTATTAATTTCAGCAGTTTATTATCTCACACGCAGTATTAAAATCTCAAATTGTATTTTCTTATTATTAAATAACTGGTTTAATTTCATAACAAAACCTCCAATTATTCTCTACAGAGTAGGAATTTTAGCAGGCTGACAACATTTTTTATTATTATTATAAATTAAAACGTAACTTCTGCCTTTTGAGACACATTTTTTGTCTTACAATGCCCTTCTTTTTGTCTTACAGTGACTATATAATTTATGTGTTTAATTGAAGTATGTAAATTTAAAAAAAAATAACCATCACGCCAGTTTTTCGCAGGGATAGGTAGAGAGAATAGAACCCCACACCAATCTTTGCAAACAATATTCGCCGGTTCTACATTCATGCTTCATTTATATTCATTGGTATTATTATTTGAAATACTTGATGATTAATTTCTTGTAGTATTTTACTGCTTCTATTACAAACCACATTCGCCTAATAATTTTATTTTACTATCCTTTCTCCCATGATTCGATTCACATACCCAAAATATCTCAATACACCTTTCTTAATTTTATTGATAGAGCTTATCTAAGCTTCAAATTCGTTCCTAATATCACCATTCGAACATCTTTAATACAAATTTTTGCCGGACATTCATCTGCGTTAGGCTAACTGCTTCTTTATCAAGACTGATTAATACTTTTAATAATATTATTAATCAGTCTTGGTAAAGAAGCGGTTAGCTTTGAAACCAGTAGACATTATGATTAATTCTTAATTAAATATTTATAGTGATTTTAAAACAAAGTTATATTTTAATTATAAAATTTAAAATAACAAAGTTAGTGCTTCAAATACAAATTATAACAAAGTAATTTTGTTCAAATTTATTCCTTATATTTTCCCTCTGATGGATATTTTTCATCTATATTAAAAATAGGGGTTGAAATAAAATTACTTTACCTTTTCAACAAAAAAAATTCAGTAATGATTGGAGTAGAAGTCGTTCTACGCATTGTGGTGTGATTTCATGAAGTCAATATTTAATTTTACGTTTTTATTCCGAACACACTCCTGAGACATGTAGGAAGAAACCTTTGGGGATTACAAGATAATTTGTGGTATGATATAAAATAATAGCTGTCATTATTCTAGCCAAAGTTTTATTAGAAAAGTCACATCACTATTTTTCTTACTTAAATTATCTATGTGACTTGACTTCCAGTGAAAATACCGTTTATTTATGTTTTCTGCGGGTTATTTGTGTCCACCTCCGTAGTGTCATAGTTAACGCGTTTAATTAGCGTCATGGAGGTCCCGGGTTCGATTCCCAGTAGGGGGAAAAATAAAATAGAATTGATTTAATAGAGTGATACCCGAAGCTCAAGATTGATGCGTCAACACGATGTTGTACCCTATGCACCGTAAGGTAGGATAAGGGTTAGAAATAAAAATAATGTGTTCAAGTATAATATTTGTATATCGGTAGTAAAAAAAAATACATCATATAAAAATTCATAATTCATGCCGTTAAAAGTGGTATAAAATAAATATTTATTGATTTGGCGTTTAATTTGCAGAACTCCATTTTAATTTATGAATTAATTTTTTAATTGTTTCGCCTAGTTTTGGCATTTTCAAACAAATGTGAAGATTAAATGCATTTAATCTTCACATTCGTTTGAAAATGCCATAACTAGGCGAAACAGCTGTCACCATTTTAATTTTTATGTGTTTTTAATAAAATACAACTTAGTTGACTCAAAAATCTATGTTTGATTTAAAAATTATTTTATAAAATAAATATTTATAACTAATAAACACGACCGAGAGATAAAAGAACACCACACCAATCTTTGCCTCTTTCACAATCATGCATCTCTTATACATACCGATTACTCCAACTTCTGACCTGATCATGTCCAAGTATTAGAAACACTTGCTTACATATCCTGTATACTGATTTCATGTTAAACATATTGATCACATATGATAGTAAATTTTTATTTTTAAAGAAATAACACATTTGTAATGTATAAAGATAGAAAATGCGAACAAATAAAAAAATTACAACATTTTGACTGTATCTAAATACTTTTTCACAAAATTTGGATTATCTCCAATAACAGGAGTTATTTTCATCTCACCAATAAATTTCTCTAGTGAAGTTTTAGTGATTCAAGAATAATGTTTCAAAATTGGTTCATATATATAGAACTTCCAAGAATTTGAGTTGTGTGGTTGTCAAAAATGGGTGGAATTAGTAAGTGTTACACGTGTGTTAAGTGATCACTTAAACCAGCCAATGACGGTCGTCAGCCCCGTAAATGCCCAGACTTCCATATTCTTCTTCATCTTTGATGAGATGTCAAAAAATAATATGAAATTAAAAATTCATTAAAACCACTTTCATACCAAAACTAACAGCAACATCGTCGTAATACAAAGTTTGAAATATTTTTTGTACATTTCTTGATCAGTAACAGCTTATTTTTGAGATGGTATTTTTATAAATTTTAAATTTTGGTCCTAGACTCTTGTCTGTGAAGCACATTCCAACGCTGTCTGTGTAAAGTAAAGCCAGGTTCTCGGTTATATGTCTATGACACATTCTTGCCTTCACTTAAAACTTTTTTTTACATTCCTAGTCGCCCGCTTCTTCTCTTTCGTTGTATTAGGATCTTTTTATGGTAATATTAATATCATCATGTTATGCCTATCATATACCCGTAGGATGTGTTTTTCACTTTTATTTTGTATTATATGAAGCAAAGACTTAGGATAATAATACTAAAAAACATTTAAAACGCTTCGATTGAGAAGGTATTTAAATCAGACCAGTTTGTTGTTGAAAATATTTTACCCACAGCATGTAATTAACCAGTCATTTTATTTATTGTGAAAAAAATATCTTTGCAAATCTATATATATATATATATATATATATATATATATATATATATATATATATATATATATATATATATATATATATATATATATATTATATAAATATAAACACATATATATATATATATATATATATATATATATATATATATATATATGCATAAAAAAATCAGGCATTTCCCAGTATGCTTTTTACTTCGGTATGGATGTAACATACATTTAAAGAAAGGGGTCTCAGCTGAATAAAAGCTTACTAAAATTAACCATTGATACTACCGCGAACTTACACATGAAGCGACGTGAAAATTGTATGATATTTGAGTTCCAAAAATTTGAGCAGTGTGGTTATTAATTATGTGTAGAATGGTGAATGTTACACGTAATCACTTAAATCAGCCAAAAAGTAATAGGTCATGAACTCTGCATACCTGGGTATGCAGAGTTCATGACCTATTATATAAGTCTGGACTTATTTATTTCTTTTGTATTTGTGAGGTCCTTGTCTCTGTTGAGTCATCTTATGTACAGAAAATAAGATTTTGAGTCCATGGTTATGTTAATTGAATGTCAAAAAATAACGACTTCTATGATTTTAATATTAAAAAAATATAACACTAGCATAAGACCACTTTTTTAGTTTATTAAAATAAATTTATGAGAACATCTGTAGTTCTCGAAACAAGTCGTGTTAACAATAATAAATTCAAAAACTGGTTTCGTCATCATATTATTTCACAAACTCAATGAAAAAATCAAAAATCATGTGTGTGATTATAATCCAGGATTCGGATCTCACATACTAATATAAGAGTTTCTGCTTAATAAAAAGCTTCTTTACATCTCACCAATAGATGTCTCTAGTGAAGTTCTAGTGATTCATGAACAAGGTTTCTAAATTGGTTCATATATATAGAACTTCCAAGAATTTGAGTAGTGTGGTTGTCAATAATGGGTAGAATTGGTGAATGTTACACGTGTGTAAAGTGATCACTCAAACCAGCCTATGACGGTCGTAAGCCCCGTAAATGCCCAGACTTCCATATTCTTCTTCATCTTTGATGAGATGTCGAAAAATATTATGAAAATAACTCCTGTAATTGGAGATAATCCAGATTTTGTGAACAAGTATTTGGACACACTCAAAATGTTGTCAAAAATACATAATGATTTTGAAATTTTATTTAATGGTTCGGCATTTACATTGTAGTAAGACATAATGATATTTTAAAGAAAACACTTTTTTTTACCACTTCAGTTTATTTTATGACGACTAGTTTCGGAAGCTAAGCTTCCATCTTCAGGTCTAAATGTAAAAAAAAGATAGTTTTATTTACAAATTAAATGATTTTCAATCTTAATGAAATAATTTTTGGTTGGTAAGTATGTAAATTTTGAGGAGTATAATATTCGTATGCCTTTAATCAAATAAAATTTTGGGAAGCAAACGTAGACCTTCGATGTAAATTGGTATTTTTCTTTTTAATCTTAGCAAATCTCCTTTGTAAGCGTTTCGCTCTTTTCATAAAACGCCTCGTCCCCGAAGTTGTTGCCCGAAAGCGCGGGATTTGCTTAAATATAAAAAAATATCTAAAAGCTCTAAGCATCATAAGACCCGGGACATATTGCCGAGGCGCACAAATGTTCTGAATATAGTTCAGCTGGACGCTTACGGGCAAACTAAGATGGATGAATGGCACGAAAGTGGAATGAAAGATGTACGATATGTGTTGGGGGATAGAGATAGATGAATAAGTGTACCTTTCTTAGTGACATGTAGGTATTTTTCAATAGGGTGGTTTTTATGATCGCAAAAAATAGATATTTCATAGTCGTACAGGAGAAAGTGACCAACTAACAAAACGTAAAATGTTCAGGAGGGCCATTTAAGTCACTTTTGCTTGGCAAGAAAATAAACATCAATGCAGTTAGTCATTTTCAACAAGTCAATATGTTATACTTCCAAGTTTAAAATCCTTTGGGATTATTTTCAGGGCAATATTAAGCAGTAAAATATCAAATAGTCAATGATCACGTTTTTGTAAAAAATACACTTTCTCTCTTTCTTCACTTTCACTTTCTCTTTCTCTTTTCTCTTGTCACTTTCTCTTGAATGACTACGATATATCACTCATTTTTATCGTCCTTACTTGTATTGGTGTTGTGCTATTAATAACTCGTTATCAGACCTCCATTTTTGTTATGTTTTTTGCTTTTATTTTTTGACGTCTCAACAAAGATGAAAAATAACATGAAAGTCTGAGCATAAATGGGGCTTACGACCGTCATAGACTGGTTTAAGTGATCACTTTACACACGTGTAACATTCGCCAATTCTACCCATAAACAACTACCACAGTACTCTAGATATATTGATCAAACTCGTGACACAGTATGCGCGAGTTCACAATAGCCATATATTGTGGGATGAGGCAAGCTTTTATTAAGCAGAAACTCTTTACATGCATATGTGAGGTCTGAATCCTGGATTATAATCATATACATGAGAAACGCCCGAAAATTTCCTTTTAATTATAATATTTTAACTAATAATTTGAGCAGATAATTAATTTAAAATATTTTTACTATGTCTGAATAGTAAAAAGAGGCTCCGCCTCCATAGTGTAATGGTCAGCACGCTCGGCTAACGTTCTGGAGGTCCCGGGTTCGATTCCCAAGGGGGGTAAAATAAATATAAGTGAATTTTTCACTGTAATATTTATTAAATATTACCCTGGACCGGCACCTGAAGCGGAGGGCTGATCACCTTTCGTTCATGTGTAAACGATCTAGATAACAATTCGTTTATATGACGCAGTGTCCTATGCAACACTGGTGTGTGGGTGAGGGTTTGATTATTATTATTAAATACTTGCTCACAAATCTGTTATTTGGACATACTCAAAAATGGGCAAACAATTTTTTCTCTTTAAAAAATAAAAATAAAAATACATTAATATTTATGTAATAAAGAACGCATTTAAAGCAATTTGGTATTAACAACTTCAAGTTTGGTAGCCCTAAAAGGGACAACGAATTCAGGATTACCCTGTAGAGTACAGGGATTAATGACAGTGAACGCCTCGTCAAATGAATTTCGCGTTCAATCCGGATTAAGGACATTTTTTACCCAAGTGTTGTATTGTGGCGGTATTTTTATTTCCTAGTACAAAAACGTTATACACGCGTTTTGGCATTTAAAACATAAACATGCGCAGTCATACGTGTGCATTCATTACATTCTTCTTCTATTAACCAACATCCTCAACCAATGGTGCATATGGTACTGTATTATCTTGACCGTTAATTCCATGAAGGAAAGGTGATCAATCCTACGTTCTTCTTTGTAGGAGTTCAGAGTATATTCCAGTCCAGGATAATATTAGGTATAAGTTTTGTACTGACAATACTTAATGGAACTGCATTTTATATAATAACAAAGCCATCTTGATTGTTTTTTCCACATTCATTTTATTAACTTAGTGACCACCAGTTTGATGATGTCGGTATTGACGAAATATTTTATACCAGGATATTTAAACGTTTGAATGGTGAAATATGGAAGGAATGCAAAGCCAAAAAAGCATTATCGATAAAATAAGAAATGTGTGTTCAGATGGTTTGGACATGTGGACCGAATAAGTGATGAAAAAACGGTAAAACAAATTTATGATGCGAATGTAGTTGAAAAAGGAAGCAGTAGAAGACCAAGAAAAATTATCTGTCGACCCCCGTGGAGAAACGGCGTGGTGTTTAGTAATAAGTTAGTAAAGATATTTAAACAATGTGATATTATTATTTATATTGACCCTCCTGGTAATCGGATCCAGGACCTTCAGCAGAGTAAACCAACTCACTTACCACTATACTATGTAGGCGGACATAATTAATAACATAACGTTATTTAAAATTATAATTAACGCATAAATTCAATAGAAATAATATTTGTTCCTTCGAAAAACATCCACTTGATTCAATATAAAAATATATCATTATGAGTTTATTAAAAAAATATGTATTACTTAAATGGAATTAAGCATAACTAATGGAAAATTCCGCTAGTGTATCTTATCACCAACCCAATATAAAGATAAAAAAAACATACGTCTCCACCATAATTAATAGTTCGAAGCATTATAGAAATTTTTTATCATCATTTTTACATAATGTATTCGTACATATTTTAATACATCGTAAATGAGATTGATAAAAAAACTACAAACATTTTTGTCATTCATATATGGCTTGCGTTACGGTACGTTACTGTCGCTAAGGGATGTTTAAAAAACCAGAAAAAGGATGCAGAGAATAAAGCTCAGAAAAAATACTACCATGAATGAGATACAATTCGACTTATTTCTTAATAGTTTTCTTTATCGTCGTAGATATCTTAGTGGGAATTTCTAAGGAACTCGGCAAAATCCTTTTCTTTCCAGCCATAAGAGAAAATCTTTGAAAAATTGGTGACGCGAAAAGAACCCTTACATTTGGCTCGGTAGAGTTTAGTAAAAGTAATAGACAATATTAAAGCCTTTTCGTTCTTTTATAATAGAAATATATTACTGATATTGGATTCCGCGATTCTTCAAAAAAATATAATGTTTCATAATTTTTTTTCATATAAACTATTTTTGAGTGATAAATGGGAGTAATTCTTGTGATTTATTGTTTGTTTTTCTGACAGAACATTTTCTCTTATTCAGGTTTTTTTTTAGGAAATCGATATATCGGAAAATAATTGTAGTAAACTGTTTTATGTCGATTAATACGTAAAATATATGGGTACAATACATTCAATGTTACACTCAATGGTACAATACACTCAATGTTAGTAAAGCGTTGATACTTTAAAAAATAAAATAATATTAGTTTTGTGACTTTTCAGATAAATATAATTTTTTAATGTTTAATTTTTTAAATTAAAAAAAATATGTATACAGCACCCAGTCACGTTTTTTGTGGTTCAGTCTGCTAAAATGGAAAAGATATAAAATATACTATAATATTTAAAACACGTTTGATTGTGTCCAAATACTTCACAAATCTGGATTACCTCCAATTACGAGTTATTTGGACCTCAAGATACAAATGGAAAGAGTCTCTGCTTTTTAAATACTTTCCTAATCCCAAGATAGATGGCTGAAGTGAACTCGGTGTAACGAGTTTGATCAATATATCTATAAGCTCCAATAATTCGAGTTATGTGGTTGTCAATCATTCAATGAATAGGTGAATGTTGCACGTGTGTAAAGTGATCACTTAACCAAGCCTATGACGGTCGTAAACCCTGTAAATACCCAGATTTCCATATTCTTTTTCATCTATGTTGAGATTGATGAAAAAGAATATGAGATTTAAAATTTTTGATTTCACAATGTTTGTGTGTACATAAGTACGTAACATTTTAATAACAATAATAAAACCCTTATCCGCACCCCAATGGTGCATAGGGCACTGCTTCATATAAACGCAGTGTTATCTCGATCGTTTACACATGAAGGAAAGGTGATCAGCCCTCGGCTTCAGGTACCAGTCCAGGGTAATATTGAATAAATATTACAGTGAAAAAATCCTTTATATTTATTTGACCCCCCCTGGGAATCGAAACCGGGACCTCCAGAACGGTAGCTGAGCGTGCTGACCATTACACTACGGAGGCGGACATATATAACATTTTAGCAATCAAAAAGCATGCTGCTCATCAAAAACAATTATTAGTTTTGATTGTATTGTTGTTATATTGAACAGATGGCGGAGCCACTGTAACTTTTTGTTGTTGTTGTTATCATTAGAAAGTAAAGCATAAGACTGATAATTTTCTATTATCTTTATTTATTCCTGAGAAAAACCATATGGATATGGCGATGGCATGAAGCATGTATTTCTATAATCAAAAAATCTTAGTCCTGTCGATGTATTGGCTTCATATAATATGCATAATACTTGATGGACTTTTTCTATACTGCTTATTGAGCTTAATATATTACCGAAGGACGCTGTCTGTCTGAAGACGCTGTAAAATAATTCGCGAAGCTTTGCAATTTAAGATGCATCGTCCTTCTAAAGTTTACAGTGTCTCGAGTACTAAGGCTTACACGGAACTGCACTCAGGACAGGATCACGACCCTTCTGATGCTCTGAGATCCTGGTAGATCCTCTAAGATGGCCATTACAAAATATTCACTAGCTGAATAAAATAGAGTTGCGAACTGAACGACAAGACTCTGTGTACCTTTTTCATTTCATTGAAATAAGAATTATATCAAAATGCACTGAGTTTTCCTGTGTCGAAAAAATCAAACATTTTACATTTTTGTGTTGAAAATTCCCGATATTTGTGTAATTATAAGCAGAATTTTTGTATGTGCATATTATTTATAGATCTTGTTTATGTTAAAGGCTGAAGGGGGTAACACTAGAACTAGTCGTACGTTTAAATACTTTGACTACAAGTTATGCATTTGTATAAGTGCTGTATTTATTTCATCTCTACAATTAGAATTCAAATCATCAGTTTTTTCAAAATTGTTGTAGTAAATATTTATAAAGCTTAGCAGTGTTTTGGGGATGTTTTGATTTTTGTACAGGGATGCTTGAATTTAATTTCGATATATTTGGTACATGAATGGCAGAACCTAAATACGTATGTGGGAATCAGAGAATCTATTATGGAATAGATTATAGAATATTATTTTAATATCACGTTTTTATTAATATTTTAACCTTTATTTACTGCGTAATATGTAAACGACCTTAATTTGTGATATTTTTTTCCAACCGAAGATAAGTACTTCAGAGAGTATGTACGTATCTATCCCTAAAGGTGACCATATAATTATTAAAATTAAAATTAAAATAGATTAAAACATAATTTTAGTTTTATTTATTTGATTAGGAATTGATTACAGTTACATTATATGTAAGTTTGAAAGTTGAAAATAAATAAAAACGTCCACTCTTGTCACCGGAGGCGGCACGTTCACTATTTATCACATCTCATAATATCACATGTCTCATTTTGAAGCATGGAAAAATGCGGAATGTCCAGGGGCTTAGGAGTTACGACGGTCTTGTAATGGACAGAGGAGAACATTTTGTTACCAAGGTGACGCGGTAATGATGGAGATATATAACGAAAATAAAAAGACTGACGCTCCAGCCCGGGATATAAATCCCCACCCTGACGTCACGCATCTTTCAGGCTCTTGAAAATCAAATAATAAAACCGTATAAAATAAGCATTGTGAAGAAAAACCACAGTACCTTGAAACTCAGCAAATAAAGCAATGCCTTGCTTAGTATTCAGTCTACGTCTTAAATTTTGAAAAGTAAAATGAAAAACACTTATTTTAATTTGTTTATTTTATTTTATTTTTCTTATTATATATTTTTTTATTTGGGTTGACAGTAACATATATAAAACAAAACATTGAAAGATATACATCAAACAAACCAATTATAGGTAACCACAGAAACATAAAGATTAGTAAAAAATATTTAGAGTAGATCTAGCAAATGAACACGCATTTATGAGATAAAATACTACTGTCGTGTTTACTAGTATCATTAAATAATATTTTAAATTATATTTCTTTATTGAATAAAACATAGTAATAACTACAATT
>NW_028280886.1:162500-180000 GCF_059751285.1 Brachycentrus maculatus | reverse complement strand
ATTTTAACTCTGGCGTCAGTATGTTTAAAACCGTCTACTGTTTCGCAGCGAATGTGATTGTATTAAAAAAATCCTTTTATGAAAACAATAAAAATAAACCCCTACGTGTATCCCTTATAATGTCAATGTTGCATGTGTGCATTAATAAGGACAGAAACGGAAAATTACAAAAATAGCTTATTTGCATTAGCTGTAAAATGGGAGTGCACTGTGTATGTGTAGAAAAACGTATGTTTCGATAACAATTTTTTTTCTATGTACAAATTTTAATTAAAAAGGTTGATATTGTTTAAAATGTTATCATTTTGCGTACCATGAAATATTTTCTTGAAGTGATACAATGTATGATAAATATTCAAAATATTTTTATTATTAATAATGATATCTCCAGAATATCACTTGATACATTTATCTCTAAATGTTTGAAAAAATATTATGTTTTCAACATAACAATGTATTATAAGCTCAGTTTCACTTTCAAACAATAAAGTGACGTCATATATATTAAAACAATCTACACGGAATAGTTGCAAAATTATTTTTTAATAATTCTGATGATTCTTTTAACAAAAATACCAGTATATTCGGGTAAAATAAATCACCTTCGGCCAGAGACTTTAAATTCCTCACTCATTAAAATTCAAGATGTAAGGAAAATAAACCTATTAGGTGATATCAATATCAACATAATGTATGTATAAACAAGCTTCTTTAATTATAATTTAAAAAATATGTTAGTAAAGATGTTCCCTCGGAAATCTCAGTGAGGGTACATTATTGTAATTTTTAACTTGTTTAAATGGTTATGATTTCATAAAAAACAAAATTAAACAAATATTGAGTTAAGTATTCTTGGAAAGGGAAATATTGCTTCATATTTTCAAAATGTATAAGTAAAAGGGTTAAGCACCAAAATGATTAAATAAATGGATACAATTATATTGTGTAATAAAAAAAATTAACACTTTTGACACTGACCACTGATAGTTAATACATAAATAAATTTCGTTTTGACATCTCGTATATAGTTCAATATTAATAAAAAAAATAAAATGATCATATCCATGGGTTACAAATACACAAAAAAACCTTTTAACTTTTGGGGCTTCTTTCACGTTCACCTACGCCTAATTTTGTTTCCTGAAAATGTTTTCTCACGAAGGGGATGAAAAACGTTTCAATTTTCCCGCGTTGTGATGGAGACTCACTCATCAATTAACTGAAATATAACACAACGGAACATTTCAGGGCTATAAATTCATATTATTTGTATATTATGTTTTTTATTTCATAAAAAAATAACAGTATTTTCTTTTTGCGAGGGCTTCCATTAAAAATGGTGAAAATGTGCTGAAATGAAATTCTAAAAGGTTTTTGTAGAAAGGAGAAAAAACTGTATAGCTTGATTGTAACACATGAGTAGAATGGTAAATGTTGCACTTGTGTAAAGTTCACTTTTCCAGGTTTTGTGAGGTTATAAGCTCTTTTAATATCCCGACCTCAGTATTCTTTTTTCTCGTTGTTAATATATAAAAAATGTTTATATCGTATATGTATACAAACGATATTGTTCTTCATATCTCTTTTGACTAATAAATAATAAAAAAAAACCTTAATTATTGCAAAATATCCCTTTTCACTGTAAAGCTTCTGCTTATTAAAAAAAATAAGACAAAATACTGTCTTTTATAAAGTGACAAAGAAAAAAAATGCCACTGTTCTAAACAAGGATTTTGAATATTCAAAAAAGAGCAGTGCTGTAAATCTGTTTTTAAGAAAAGTAATTTAAATAATGGATGAAGGCATCTACCCCTTTGCAATATCACAAGGGATTGAAAGAACATTACGTACTCATCGAAGAGGAACCAAGTAATATTATTATTGCTTTTGTTTTATTATTTTAATATTGAAGATTTTCGAAGTAAATTTTAATATACTAAAAAATATTTGTAAGACAATATTGAAGGGCTCATTACCTAGGCTTATATAATATCAACTTATAAAAAGAAAAATATTTGCCATGATTTTACAGAACTTTTTTTTATTCGGGATGTGATAAATTAAAGAAATATATATTTTTGTTCAATATATTTATATATATATACATATATATATATATATATATATATAATATATATATATATATATATATATATATATATATATATATATATATATATATATACATATATATATATATATATATATATATATATATATATATATATATATATATATATATATATATATATATATATATATATATATATATATATATATATATATATATATATATATATATATATATATATATATATATATATATATATATATATATATATATATATATATATATATATATATATATATATATATATATATATATATATATATATATATATATATATATATATATATATATATATATATATATATATATATATATATATATATATATATATATATATATATATATATATATATATATATATATATATATATATATATATATATATATATATATATATATATATATATATATATATATATATATATATATATATATATATATATATATATATATATATATATATATATAATATATATATATTATATATATATATATATATAATATATATATATATATATATATATATATATATATATATATATATATATATATATATATATATATATTATATATATATATATATAATATATATATATATATATATATATATATATATATATATATATATATATATATATATATATATATATATATATATATATATATATATATATATATATATATATATATATATATATATAATATATATATATATATATATATATATATATATATATATATATATATATATATATATATATATATATATAATATATATATATATATATATATATATATTATATATATATATATATATATATATATATATATATATATATATATATATATATATATATATATATATATATATATATATATATATATATATATATATATATATATATATATATATATATATAATATATATATATATATATATATATATATATATATATATATATATATATATATATATATATATATATATATATATATATATATATATAATATATATATATATATATATATATATATATATATATATATATATATATATATATATATATATATATATATATATATATATATATATATATATATATATATATATATATATATATATATATATATATATATATATATATATATATATATATATATATATAAGGGAATATGGATCTCCGGCATTCATAGACTTACTACCTCACATAGGCCTTATAAAGTGATCGATCAAATATGAGTAACGTTCTCTATTTTGCCCATTATTTTACATACATATTTCCTTAATCATATTATTTCAAAAAATTACAAAAAAATATGGAGTAAGTAGCTCGTATAATACTAAGGCTTGGAAATAAAATTCATGTATGGGGAATTTCTACCCCCTGTTTGAGCCAGCTACATTAAATATGTAAATTTTTAATTTTGTATGTTAAAAGCATTGATATCTTTGTGGAATGGTAACAAAACACTCTCTTTATTATTCATTTTGTATAAAAGTGTATCACTTTGTATAAAAGTGGTATTTCACAAAGTGAACAATGGATGATAAGGAGAGTGATGTAAATTTGTATTCAAAGTTTTATTTTTTAAATATCATTATTCAAAACTTAATTTAAACATTAAAAAATTGTCACAAATTGACTGCTTAGTTGATTATTGAAATTAAATATGTTAACGTGAAAAATCACTTCTACAGGCGGTCATCATTTTAAGAATTTTCTTAATACTCGGTTCTATTGTGATTGCCAACTATTGTATCTCGAATCTGCCACAAAGTTTGTCCTGGATCAGCCATTCCTGGTTTTAATTTAATGCAAAGATCTCCTTCGCTCCAATTTGAACTTCAGTGCAAAGGGGGTATTATTTATTCTGCATGTCAGATTAAAGCACAACTTTGGTTATAATGAGTTGATGCCTAAATAATTTAATTAAAGCGATATTAAAATAACCACAAACTGTTGAATATTTAAATAACAATTCAAGTTTACGAATTCGTTTAATGGAGTTAATTTATGTATTGATTAAGTACGCCTGTCAAACATGTTGAGATGTCAACATTTAAAGATAATTCTTAGTGGATAAACCCATATTTGTATATACAAAATTTGGTGTGAATTGTCATTTATTGTTTATTTGTATTGCAATTAATTTTTTTTTTCGTTGATACTTACGTTCTAGCATTATCTACTCTATAATTGGAATAACTGTGACTAGTTACCTTAGTCTATTTTACGTTGGCTGAAAGACATTGCTTCTTAACTATGAGCACGCCGATGTATATTCTTTGAAAGAAACAATGAATAATAATTAAAAAAAAAAACATATTTTGTGACTTAACTTTTCAAAAGTCTAAGGTTAAGCATATCGCTCACTCCTTTTAACAACGTCATAAATCAAAAATCGTCAATTTTCACTTTTACATGTTTTAGGAATGCCCAGAAAATAGACTATATCCCAGCAACAGCGGCATATTTTTAACTTAATATTTACCCGCTACAGGGCAGAAAGTGTTGTTTTTGCATTTTGAAGAAAAGGTATTGTTTATTTTATTTTTAAATATACTGTATTTTTTAAAAGGAGAAAAACATTCGGGTTTAACCTAAAAAAATCTGCACAGTCAAAAGTTCAATAAGTAGCTTGTTATTTATTTTTAATATATTTCATTATATTTTTACACTTTAAAAACGATCTCCTGAAAAATCAAGTTTTTTGATTGTTGAAAGGAATGAGCGATATACGATTCGATGGATTTTACAAAAAATATTTAAAAATCAATTCGGTAATTTTACAAACTTACTCTACAGTAATTTAGGTGAAAAAAAGTTCGTTCACGAAAAAAACCTCACGACACAAAGCCTTTACTAGTTAATTTCCCCATTTTCAACCCCTGAGAGATTTACAGCTCACAACCAATCAATTCCTCATCCATTAACGATACCATTAAATATTTCTGGTTTTAAATCAGTTTGCGCCGGCCGGTTGTGGCTCCGTTTAATATTTACAATAATTGATAGAAAACATGACCCATTCGCGAACTCGGAAGAGCCTTAATGAATAAATTAATGTGGAGAATCATCCCTTTGATGTTATCTTGGAGAAACTAATTTCAAAATAGCCACTTTGAAATTAACTTAAATGTAATGTAAATGAACAGAGAATAATCAATTGTAATTGCCTATTCTTCAAGTGGAAATGAGGTTTTTACAAGTCCTTAAAATCCAATTTGACTGAGAATGATTATGAAATAAAATTTACTTGAGCATCGTTATTTTGTTTTATTTTATAAATGAAATAGGAAAAAGTTTCATTAACGAATAAAACATTTCATAAATTGATTAGAAATTAATTAATGATGGAAATTAAATTTTAATGGGGTTTTTATTTTGAATTATTTCCTTAGTCAAACATTATTTTTCTTCTTCTTACCCATATTCGCACCCAATATTGCATAGGGTACTACGTAGTAAAAAACAGTATTATTGTGATTGCTAAATTCACGGAAAAAAAGGTGATCAATCCTGCACTGCGGTCTAGGGTAATATTAAACAAAGTTTAAAAAAATGACACTACACATATGGTCAGAACGCGCTTTTAAGCCACTGAACTCACTGAATAAAAAATGTGTGTTAATCCCAAAATTATTAGTAAGAACTTAGGGTTATGTTTTCGCATTTTGTATAAAAAAAAATGCAATTTTGTGGCCTAAAAAAATATAAGTATGTGTTAATACTATGTTTTTGTTATACGATGTAAATATTGGTAGGTAAATGTTAATGAGATCAACAAATGAACTTTATGATATCGATATGATAAATTAATGATTTGAGACAGAACTGTGCATTTATAAATATTTTTATTTTTTTTTTAAATTAAAGGTATATTTTTTGAAATTATTACCAATGGATTTTACATATAAAAAGGTTGGCATATATCAATTTTTTTTTCTCCTAGGTGTGTATTTAAAAAACACTAAAAATTACTTCTACATTGTTCTTTTTTGCGCTCGTATTTCATTTCAAGTTAATTAAAAACGTCTTTCAAAATTTTCAGTCAATATTTGAATACAAATTTCTAGGAAGCCAAATGCGATTAGCAATATTAAAATGATTTTAATGCAGCGGCTTTTTAAGAATAAAAAAAAATAACCTGAATGTGACAAAAATATAATAAAAACTTGAAGTTTCAATACATATGAACAGTTAATTTGAATAATTTTTTATATAACAACAATATTCAGAAAATTATACGAAAATAAACACCATGAAGCTATTAAAAGAGGAGGCAAGTGTCATGTGGTATAAAGATTTGATAAACCATAATTGAAAAAAAAACTTGTTTTTAAAGATCTGAAAACAAAATAGTTGATGATTCTGTACTAGAACCTACTACAAAAGTTTAATTTAAAATATAAATACGTAAATAAATTTAATAAATCAATACTCTTCTTAGTATATTTTAGGCGTATAATCTTGAATTTATTTTGTAGTGTTAATTATTTTAGTCAAATAATTCATAGATTAAAGATAAATGTATATTTCGAGCTATTATTAACTGCCTTGCCTTATATTTTACGATAAATTTTAAACATGGGGTTGAAACACTGAGTATACGAAAATGTATAGATCCAACACAAGGTTATCATTCATTAATATTCCTGAGGAATTTTGACGAAGGTTAAATGAACGAACTATACGTATACATTGTAAAGTTATGTTACAATATTATAAGTACGTTATTATTATAACCCATCCTGTAGTATCCCGTTGAGTCCAATGAGTGATCGATATAATCTCGTGATTCTTAACATTCTCCTGTAACCCGGAACATCCCATGTCAAAGATTATTTCATCCAGAGTTTTGCAAACTTTTGTTCCTTAAAATATTTTAATTGTAAATCAAATATTTAGTAGTGATGGTAGAGATACTACCTACAATGAAATTATCACAATTATTTTATTCACAGAAAGTAGTTGGGCAAATGAGATCGTACAATATTTAAGTTATGTTAATAAGTTCAGTTGTTGTTTTTTTGTATTACCATTTATTTATAAAATTTTATTAGCATTGCTTATTACCATTCACAATATTTTGAGCGTGTCTTTATACTATTTTTTTCCACTTATAAAGAGCAGTTATAATTACATTTCTTGACAGAAAAATACGAAAAATAACTCCTAAAATAAGTGAACGAAACCCAGATTTATGAACAGATATTTAGACACATTTGAAATATTGAACATAAAAAATAACTGTTCAAATAATAAACTGCATAAAAAATTAAAATAATGTAATCACGAGTTTCCTAGTATGTTAAATAATACGGGGTTTGGATCTTGTTTGTATCCAAAATAGTCTCTGCTTAATAAAACCCTTTACAATCCAACAAAGATGTCTGTTGAGATCTCATATGTACTGTGTCATGAGATTGCTGATATTTCTAGGAGTTCTAAAAATTTTAAAAGTGTGGTTGTCAATGGGTAGAATAGTAAATGTTGCACGTGTGTAAAGTCCTCACGTTACCAGCGTATGACAGGTCATAAGCCCTGTAAATACCCAGATTTTCATATTCTTCTTCTTCTATATTGAGATGTCAAAAGTAAGGACTCATATTGTTTATAGTTAAAGGAAAATAAAGTAGGTACTCAAACGATATTATGAATGTGTTCAAATATTTTCATGCAAATGCTGCATTTAAACGATCAAGGTATTGTTTAAAAAAATGTTATTGATAACTTATCAGATAGCGGTACAACGTTACTTTTGTGTTCTTCCAAGTGAAATGCTGCCAATTTGAGTCTGCGATTCAATCCTGCGTCAACTTGATATCAAATACAATCCTTCTAAGACTAACGGACATTTGAAAAGTATTTATTCATTTCAATGTTTCTGATTGCAATAAGTATGCAATATTTATAATTTAATGTAAACAAACAGCATGAATAATATTGGAAAGTTTGAAAATGTATGGTAATGTAACATCAAATGCTCATTAATATACGTTACAGCCTACCTGGCTTAGGTTCAGTGGATTCCGATGCTTAAATGATTTTCCCTCATCCTACTGAAATTAGTCGAGCTTTTGGCAAACCTATTATTTAGTTGTATAAAGCACGTTAGTAATCGCAAAGTGTTGACTTATAAATGTGCCTGATGAAAAGTTATTTTTTTGGTAATCCAATTAGATGGTATCCGCAATACCCAATATGCAAACAAATATTTGCAGCAAAAAGGGTGATTACTTTTACTAAAATTATTTATTATATCCGACACTGCTTTATTCACCCCACTGATCATATGCATGTCAATATTATGGAAACTTATATTTAAACGAAGCAAACTAAATAAATATCTCACGAATTTCTCAACTGGTGTCGCCACAATCAGCCATTCCTCCAAGACCATTGAGTTGTATCTGCATAAACAAAGTAATTAAAATCATCCAAGAAAAATTCATGCAATGTGAATGGTAAATAATGGACAAAATGGTGACAGTTACACATGTTTTCAGCGTAAGTTCAGTTTAAGTGCTTAGTCCTGGGATGCTTAGTCTTCCACCTTCTTTCATTTTAAAATTACGATAAATGTTTTATGTAAGGTTAAGATACCCATAATATTTACCCTGATCTCCTAATTCAAATAAATCTAAGCGTGCGTCGAAGAGGTACTAGGCAAAATTCTATTTTTCGCAGTATTTTTATATAATGCAAACTATGTCATGTTCTCTCCGATTCCGTGGCTTCACATGTTAGCCAATGCTTTTGAAAGTATAGATTTATTTAATATATTGCTATCCACCTTGAAGTCTGTACTTTTTCAGCATTTCTTCTCCATGCTATAATGGATAAATTTAAACGTTGTGTTTCACTCTCTCTCGCTTCTCGCTGATAGTGTGTGGAGGCGTGTTTTTACCAGTGCTTTCTATTTGTTATTTTATTATTATTTTATGCTTAAGATTTTTTGTTTCTCTATAAAGTATTCATTAGTATATTTTAACATAAAATATTGTTGATATGTATTATGTAAAAGAGATTTGCCGTTCAAAAAAAAAAAAATATTGATTAGTTTTAAAAAAATCACATCCAAAAACATCGTTATTTAATTAATTTTTAGACCGACTTAAATTGTTATTTTGAAGAAATAGCTTTTCGAAATAAAAAAAAATATCGGATGCTATCCTTATCGCGTAATAATAAATAAAAAATATCCATTCAAGACATCTCAACTTTATAAATAGCCTGTTTTGAGCCGAAATACTTATACATTAATTGTAAACCATCAAGTATCTTTGTATCTTTACTTTAAAGTGACTTTTTAAAAAAAAATTGCGGACGATTAAATAATTTGAATATTTTATGTATTATTTTAATAATAATTTTTTATTTGTTAAATTATTAACATGTCAAATACTAAAAACTAAGATAAAACAGTTATTGAATAAATAATAATTGATGATTTTTCACGACAACAGCCCTAAATAAATCTGATTCTATTATTATCATTATATAACTGAAATTCATGTTTACATGGTTAAATGTTACATATTTAAATAAAACAAATTAACATTTTTAAAATATGTAGTACAATTATAAAAAAGGCTATTTAAATATAATACTAAACAGTATTTTTTCTTAAATATTTTTACTTAGATAAATACTTGATGTGACGAAACCAAAGTGTCGGAAATCTTGAAGGTCCTTGAATCTCGTGCAAATATTTTGTGTCACGGTACAAGCATAAATCACGAGAGCTTTAAACTGAATTTAAGCATGTTCGGTCTGAAAAGCGTGTTTCAAATCTCTTTACGTTTCAGAATGTCACCTTACTGAAAATAAAAACAATATTTTTGTTACGGAAAAAAATAATTTCAAGCGTAATAAAGTCCTTTTTCACCAAAGATCATTTTTATTGAACTATCTTAAATTATTTCATAGTGTAAAGATAATTAGAAAATTTAATTCGTTGTTAATTACCATATTTAACTCAGTTCCCATTTCAACGTTAAAATTTAATATTAATATGTGAACTTTATATTATATAAAAAAGGTTGGTTTTTAAAAATGAAACACTTTTATTATACCTCTTATTGAGTTTTATTTCATTTCAAACGGCTTGTTTCGAATACTACAGATGTTTTCATCGACAGTTTTTGTAATCACCTGTCGATGAAAACATCGGTAGTTTTAGAAACTAGTATTTGAAAATGAAATTGATCTCAATCAGTGGTATAATACAATTGATTTATTTTTAATAATCTAGATATCAATCCACAAATTAAAATCCAGATCAATAAATAATAAAAAAAATATGTTTTTATTTTAAATGAATTCACAACCATTTCAAAGCATTTTCTTTTTTGTTTCTAGTACTAATATTTCACATTAATTTTAACATATTTCAAATTTGCAAAACAATGTATGAAAGATATTAGAATGGTGATATAAGGAAAAAATGCAAGGCTGAGAAAAGCATTTTCGATCAAATTAATAAAGGTATGTTTTGATGGGCGTGTGAATCAAATCAGCGATGAAAGAACAGTTAAACAAATTTAGAGGGAAAATTTGCCTAAAAATACAGGCAGAGAACACCTTAAAAACTTGGCATGATCAAGTATCCCAAATAAGTCAGGAGTTGGAATAATCAGTGGGTACGCATGAAATTGGAAGATTGTGTACAGATTAAGTGGCGTTCTAGTATCTATGTATGTTTATCCCTGCATGAAAACAATGGTAAGTGACTTAGTACTATCGTACGCATTGATTTTTAATCAAATTCTTATTATTGTTTCAGGTAAGGAATACAAATGGTTGATCTACGAAAAGTAGGTAAGTTTTTTTATCCATTATAATGCTGAGAGTAGAATTTTCGACTGCGGTGTCAGTGTGTTTTTAGCAGTAGATTTTGGAGGCTGTGTTGCAGCGTACGTGATAATCAAAATTCATTTTACAAATTATTTTATGAAATTAACAAACAAATACGTTTTAATGAAAAAAAAAATTTTTCAACAAAAAAAATAATAAAAGACGTTGCATCCTTTGCGATGTCAATGTTTTGGGTTGGTAAAATTATCAAGGAGTAAGCAGGGTAGTGTTTTGTGTGCAGTAATAAGGATGGAAAAGGGAAATCATGAATTAAATGAGTAAAATTTGATAAAACATCATTTTCCCTACCCCAGGTAAAAAATCCTGGCACAGGGATATCAAAAATATTTTGCAAAAATTTCAAAGCTATCACTCAATCGCTTTCGATGGTCTGAAATTTTTTAACAAACCAATATTTACATACTTATTAATAAAAAAAACAATTTAATGTTTTTTTTTTCGTTTAAATGTTTTCATTATGGCGAGTAAAATACTTTTGGGAGATGTCAGAACTCGAGAACCAACCCTTGAGCATTCCATTGTAATTACTCTTGTGAACAAACTGCGAGCCCTTGCTTTTTCAAAACCTTCATTGTGAAAATATTTATTCGGTTTCTGAATTTCAGCCAAAAAAATATTAATTAGGACCCTTTTCGCTACGTTAAAGGGGTTCCTTTATTTTATATCAATGTAAAAGAAAGCCTTTCCTTATTGACACCCAAATTACTTCATTATATAAAACTCTTGTGGAAATTTGAGAGAAATGTAAATATAACTTGGCATATCTTTAAATATTCTTCCAATTCAAGTCCAATGGAGATGTTATTTTAAATACCAACCCTCATTTTTGACACGTACCATACAGCAAGAATAACCGATTTCAATGTTAAATAATTAAAATGTTACTTTGTTTTAAAATTACTATAAATATTTTATCATAACTTAATTATAATTTCTACCGATTTTAAAGCTATCGGCTTCTTAATCAAGACTGATTAATACTGTATTATTCAGTCTTGATAAAGAAGTGGTTAGCTTCGAAACCAGATGACATTATAATAAAGTTATAATAAAATATTTAAAGTTATTTTAAAACAAACCAACATTTTAAGTATAAAATGGAAAATCACAAAGTTAGTACGTCAAACATAAAAAATGTTAGATATCAACGTTATTTAACTAACCCGAAAATATATCATGATTTAAATCGTTTACTGGAGGAGGTACGGTCATATGTAGGGGGAATATTGACCTAAGTTGAGTTAAGTTATATGTATTTATTTTAATTACAATGTTCGACCCTCACACGGATACATTTTTATTAGTTTTCCAAACACAGGCCCTTAAGGCTTACCTCAGAAATTATTTCATCATTTTCCTTAATATTTTTGGAAATCACTTACATGAAATTTGAAACTATGAACAAAATTGTATGCCTAAATAAGAAGGTCTCGGGATTTAGGCCCTGAGTAGACAAATTATTAAAAAAAAAATCTATTTTAATATATTATTGAAAACATTGTGGTATGGTAATAAAACACTCTTCGGTAGTCACGAATAAGTGTTTATAAAAGTGGTTTTACACAAAGGAAACAATGGATAAATTATTTTTCTTCTGTGATGTAATTATTTCACAAAGGGGTTATCATTTGCATTTTAAATGGTGTTTGAAATTAATGTTTTGACTGTGTCTAAATCTTTGTTCGCAAATATGAGGCTGTTCTTTTAGGAGTTATTTTTGTTAACTTCTCAACATATATCAAGAAGCATACGAAAGTCAGGGTATTTACCGGGTGTAGGTTCTATTATAGGCTGTGACATTCATCATTCTACCTATGATTGATAATCACACTACTCAAATTTATAAAGTTATTTAAATCCTTTAACTTTCATCTTCTTTCATACATAAGCTCTCGGTAAAAAATCTTTTACGTGAAATAAGATATCAATTAAGTTTATGCATACTAAATTTAATTTGTGGTATTTTTTTAAATTATATGTAAACAAATATTTTTATGATAAGTGGTAAAGTAGATTGGCGTTAATCTTGAGCAACCTTTAAAAATTGAAGTAGAAGTCAAAAAAATAATCCACAAAATATTTACATTTTTTCGTCATCGTATCGGTACGAGAAAGAGGGTATCATTTTATTTCGTTTTCATGAAATTCCTTTTAAAAAGTCGTTACTTAATGAAAGCAGAGGAAATGAGAACAATAGGATATTTCCTTTACATAACATAAAGAATTGGATACAATAGAAGGATCGTTATTTTCTTTCACGAGAAATACAACGTTATTAGCTCATTGTCCGAACTTATAATTAACCGAAACATGAAAGTTCACGAGTATACAGTTTGATGTCGAAAATACAGGGTGAAAGTTTTTCTCTCTCAAGAGAAGGTGAATTTATTAAAGTGGCCACTATATGTGTTCACCTCCAGGCAAAATACATTAGTGTCCTGCAAACATCAAAGTCTTACAAATTGTGCCTCTTCATAATGTAGGTTAACAATCATAACGATTTTCACTTTGTATACGGCTACTTTAAACGAAGATTTAGTGCAAAAATGAAACCATATTTTCACTTTTGTAAGCCTAAATACTTGATGTCTTTTTCCTGCGTTGCGTTTACTTTCTTGTTCTTATTCTTTTCCGTTATAAAATAAAAACCAAAGCTTTTTTATAGCTTTCATTTACTTTATTTTTTGACATCTCATCAAAGATGAAGAAGAATATGGAAGTCTGGGCATTTACGGGGCTGACGACCGTCATAGGCTGATTTAAGTGATCACTTTACACGCGTGTAACATTCACCAATTCTACCCATTATTGACAACCACACTACTTAAATTCTTGGAAATTCTAAATATATGAACCAATTTAGAAACCTTGTTCTTGAATCACCAGAACTTCACTAGAGACATCGATTTTCATTTTTATTATTAAGCTTATAATTTGACCAGATAATTAATTTACAACATTTTGAGTGTGTCCAAATACTTGTTCACAGCTTCTTTACATCTCACCAATAGATATCTCTAGTGAAGTTCTAGTGATTCAAGAACAAGGTTTCTTAATTGGTTCATATATATAGAACTTCCAAGAATCTGAGTAGTGTGGTTGCCAATAATGGGTAGAATTGGTAAATGTTACACGTGTGTAAAGTGATCACTTAAACCAGCTTATGACGGTCGTCAGCCCCGTAAATTCCCAGACTTCCATATTCTTCTTCATCTTTGATGAGATGTCAAAAAATAATATAAAAATAACTCCTGTAATTGGACATAATCCAGATTTTGTGAACAAGTGTTTGGACACACTCAAAATGTTGTTCATTTACTTTTATTGTTGTTTTATAAATTAATTATTAAGCTAGAATCGAGAAATTTTCGCATCTATTAAGTACATTTATCCACCATGCTGGAGGATCCAGGATGAATTCCCAGCAGAGACATAGTAAAAATATTTTTCTTTCATCAAAATATTTATTTGATGTTACCTGAGACACGAGGCTGATAACCTTGATTTTATAAAATAAACATTGTTTGATGTGCCCTATGCACCATTGGATGTGGATAACAATTAGTTAAGTAAAAAGTCGGATACCAGTAGTGATTGAACATATCGCTCACTCCTTTCAACAACGTCATATATCAAATAACTTGATTTTTCAGGTGATCGTTTTTAAAGTTTAAAGTATAATAAAATGTTTTATAAATAAATATCAAGCCACTTATCGAACTTTTTAGTGTACAACAGATCTTTTAAGGTAAAACCTGAATGTTTTTTTTTCCATTTGAATTTCCATATAGTCTATTTAAAAAAAATAAACAATAACTTTTCCTTAAAATGCATGAAAACAATTTCTGCCCTGTAGCGAGTAAATATAAAGTTAAAAATATGCCGCTTTTGCTGGGATACAGTACATTTTCAGGGCATTCCGAAAATATGCACAGTTGAAAATTGACGATTTTTGATATATGACGTTGTTAAAAGGAGTGAGCGATATGGTATCTGTATTTTTTTTTTAGTTTGCATAAATCTTTGCGACTTGAAAAAAATGGATGCACCATATCCTCCAGGTATTTTAATAAAATATTTTATTAAAATTAAACACTTGAAAAATCCACTTTATCGAGTTTTATTTTATTTACGACTAGTTTCGAAAACGACAATTGTTTTTATCTTCTGGTACAAATTAATTGAGTTTTAATTTGTACCAGAAGATGAAAACAATTGTCGTTTTCGAAACTAGTCGTAAGTAAAATAAAACTCGATAAAGTAGATTTTTCAAGTGTTTAATTTTAATAAAATAATCATGTCATTCCACAAAGTTAATGCCGAATCAATAAATAATATGATTTTTAAATATTTATTTTTATATAATTTTCATCAAATAGATTATTACAATTTGTTATCCCTCACTGAGCCTTTCCTGAGCTTACTATGGTTATTTTTTTATTTTTCTATAAACATTTTTATTTATTTTATCTTATGTATAATAAATATATGCCAAAGTTGTAAAAGTTCACAAAGACTCGACTGAAATATTATTTGTTTCTCCTTCAACGTAGCTTTGTTTTAGCCGGAATAATATATTTGTTTGTACTAAAGAAAAGGACGAGCATGGCGTTAAGCTAAGTGCCGACTTCCTTGAACTCGTCTTCCGTTTCCACTAAAATTCTAAAAAACGGAAGTGAGATGCAAGCTTTACTGAAATCAACAACCGAAGATAAAGCCAAAACTGAAATGTATATGGGAAACTTCAGAGCAAACTCGCATTCGAATTCGCTCATGGATGGAGTGAAATATTCAAATAAACGTTTCATAGACCTTTGACTTAAACAAATGTTATTTACTGTCCAGTGGATTTATTAGTTAATATCTTTTTGAGTATGTCCAAATACTTGTTCACAAATCGGGATTTTCTCCAATTAAAGGAGTTATTATTCATATTATATTCAAATAAACATTTCAAAGACCTCCGCCTCCGTAGTGTAATGGTCAGCACGCTCGGCAACCGTTCTGGAGGTCCCGGGTTCAATTCCCAAAAGGGGTAAAATAAATATAAGTGATTTTTTCACTGTAATATTTATTCAATATTAACACGGACTGGTAGCTGAAGCGGAGGGCTGATCACCTTTCCTTCATGTGTAAACTATCAAGATAACACTGCATTTATATGACACAGTGCCCTATGCACCATTGGGGTGCGGGTAAGGGTTTTTTATTATTATTTATTTATCTGACTTAAAGAAATGTTATTTACTGTCGAGTGGATTTATTAGTAAATAACTTTTTGAGTATGTCCAAATACTTGTTCACAAATCGGGATTATCTCCAATTATAGGAGTTATTTTTCATATTATATTAAAATAAAAATTTCATAGACCTCTGACTTGAAGAAATGTTATTTACTGTCCAGTGAATTTATAAGTTTATAACTTTTTGAGTATGTCCAAATACTTGTTCACAAATCGGGATTTTCTCCAATTATTGGAGTTATTTTTCATATATTCACATAAACATTTCATAGACCTCTGACATAAAAAAATGTGATTTACTGTCAAGTGGATTTATTAGTTAACATTTTTTTGAGTATGTCCAAATACTTGTTCACAAATCTGGGTTATCTCCAATTATAGGAGTTACTTCATATTATTTTTTGACATCTCAACATACACAGATGAAAAAGAATATGGAAGTCTGGGCATTTACGGGGCTTACGGCCATCATAGGCTGGTTTAAGAAATCACTTTTCACACGTGAAACATTCACCAATTCTACCCATGATTGAAAACCACAATATTGAAAATACTCGGAAGTTCTATATGATACAAGAGTAACTAAAATTTTCTACTGAGACATCTATTGATGAGATGGAGAAGCTTTTTTTATTGAGCAGAATCTCTTTTATTTTTATGTGAGGTCCGAATCCTAGATTTTAATCACCATAATGACTATGACGGTCGTAAGCCCCGTAAATGCCCAGACTTCCATATTCTTCTTCATCCATGTTGAGATGTCAAAAAACTATAACGAGTTCATAAATAAAAAAAACATATTGTGATCAAATTGATCAGTACGAATGGTATTAATGAATTATTTTCTGTGTAACTTAACTAACTAACTAACCAACATGTAAGCAGAAAGAATAGAACGCCACACTTATCTGCCTTTGCAAACAATCTCCGCCTCTTTCACATTCGTTTATCTCCTCATACATATCATTTGATTATTCTGTCTTTTGTCATGACCACGCCTATTTTTGATACTTGATAATGCCAAGTTTTCTTCGGTATTCCTCTGCTTCCATTATCAACCACATTTAACTCATAAATTTGTTTAACTATTTTTTTTTCACTAATTCGAATAACATGCTCAAGTAATCTCAACGCACTTTTTTTTTTACTAAAGGATTTAAAATATATTCAATTATTAAAAAAAGTATCATGACATGATTATAAGTAGCGTGTGTTACCTTCTTTAGGCCCGTACTTCAACCAAG